>NC_092728.1:34251-36751 GCF_047496885.1 Scyliorhinus torazame
AGACCTCTTCATTCACCTGAGGAAGGAGCAGCGCTCCGAAAGCCAGTGTTTGAAACAAACATGTTGGACTTTAACCTGGTGTTGTAAGACTTCTTACTGTGCTCACCCCAGTCCAACGCCGGCATCTCCACATCATGGTTATGTTAACACACTCACACACACACACACTCACACACACACACACGCACACTCTCTCTCTCACACACTCTCTCTCACACACACTCTCTCTCACACACACACACACTCTCACTCACACACTCTCTCACACACACACACGCACACACTCTCGCTCACACATACTCACACGCACTCTCATACACACACACTCTCACACACACATTCTCACACACACTCTCTCCCACACACTCTCTCTCACACACACACACACTCTCACTCACACACTCTCTCACACACACACACGCACACACTCTCGCTCACACATACTCACACGCACTCTCATACACACACACTCTCACACACATTTTCTCACACACTCTCTCACACACACACACTCCCTCACACACACTCTCACACACACACTCTCACACACACACTCTCACACACACACTCTCACCCACACACTCTCACACACACACTCTCAGACACACTCACGCACACCCTCGCGCACACCCTCGCGCACACCCTCCCGCACACCCTCGCGCACACCCTCGCGCACACCCTCGCGCACACTCTCACACGCACACTCTCACACGCACACTTTCACATGCACACACACTCTCTCTCACACACTCACTCTCACACACACACTCTCCCACACACTCTCACACACACTATCTAATACACACTCTCACACACTCACAACACTCTCACTCACACACACTCACACTCACTCTCACACACACACTCTCCCACACTCTCTCACACACTATCTAATACACACTCTCACACACTCACAACATTCTCACTCACACACACTCACGCACACTCTCCCACGCACACTCTCCCACGCACACTCTCCCACGCACACTCTCCCACACACACACTCCCACACACACTCTCTCCCACACACTCTCTCCCACACACTCTCTCCCACACACACACACTCTCTCCCACACACTCACACTCTCTCCCACACACTCTCTCCCACACACTCTCCCACACACACTCTCCCACACACACACACACTCTCCCACACACTCTCTCCCACACACACTCTCCCACACACACTCTCCCACACACACACTCCCACACACACACTCCCACACACACACTCCCACACACACTCTCCCACACACTCTCTCCCACACACACTCTCCCACACACTCTCTCCCACACACTCTCTCCCACACACTCTCTCCCACACACTCTCTCCCACACACACTCTCTCCCACACACTCTCTCCCACACACACTCTCTCCCACACACACTCTCCCACACACACTCTCCCACACACACTCTCCCACACACACACTCCCACACACTCTCTCCCACACACTCTCTCCCACACACTCTCTCCCACACACACTCTCCCACACACACTCTCCCACACATTCTCCCACACACACTCTCCCACACACACTCTCCCACACACTCTCTCCCACACACTCTCTCCCACACACTCTCTCCCACACACTCTCTCCCACACACTCTCTCCCACACACTCTCTCCCACACACTCTCTCCCACACACTCTCTCCCACACACTCTCTCCCACACACACACACTCTCTCCCACACACTCTCTCCCACACACTCTCTCCCACACACTCTCTCCCACACACTCTCTCCCACACACTCTCTCCCACACACTCTCTCCCACACACTCTCTCCCACACAATCTCTCCCACACACACTCTCCCACACACACTCTCACACACAATCTCTCACACACACTCTCTCCCACACACACTCTCACACACACTCTCTCACACACACTCTCTCCCACACACTCTCTCCCACACACTCTCTCCCACACACTCTCTCCCACACACACTCTCCCACACACACTCTCCCACACACACTCTCCCACACACTCTCTCCCACACACTCTCTCCCACACACACTCTCCCACACACACTCTCCCACACACTCTCTCCCACACACACTCTCCCACACACTCTCTCCCACACACACTCTCCCACACACTCTCTCCCACACACTCTCTCCCACACAAACTCTCCCACACACTCTCCCACACACTCTCTCACACACACTCTCACACACACTCTCCCACACTCTCTCCCACACACTCTCTCCCACACACTCTCTCCCACACACTCTCCCACACACTCTCTCCCACACACTCTCTCCCACACACTCTCCCACACACACTCTCCCACACACTCTCTCCCACACACTCTCTCCCACACACTCTCTCCCACACACACTCTCTCCCACACACTCTCCCCCACACACTCTCCCCCACACACTCTCCCACACACACTCTCCCACACACACTCTCCCACACACTCTCCCACACACACACTCTCCCACACACACTCTCCCACACACACTCTCCCACACACTCTCTCCCACACACAC
>NC_092728.1:41751-126275 GCF_047496885.1 Scyliorhinus torazame
CTACATTGCCGAAAACGGCTTCAAAATGAATCCACAAGCGTCCTGCGAACGCTGTGGGGTGTTCAGAGTTTTTCTGTCTGCATTTATTCAGACCGCCTACGGGGTCGCCCCGGTTGTACCCGATCGCATGCAGGATCGCGGTATGCATTTCTGCAAGGGTGCCTCCCCCTACATTCTGTGGGTCGGGAAGGGCTGCTGCGACCGATGGGTCTAAGCTGAGGACCGTGAGCTTTACCTGCTCTTTCTCATCCAGGCCGTACATGGTCGCCTGGTGTTTGACGGTGGCAAAGAAATGGTGTGGGTCTGAAGCGGGGAGGAACGGTGTGATTTTGGCACACGCGTCCCGTAATTGGGTCGCTGTGAGGGGGGTGGAATATAAGACCTCCGCCTCGTCTGCTGTGGCGGTGCGGTGGATTGTTACAGGGTTCATGGGAGCCTGTATTCTCTGCTGTGTGGGGGGTGGGGGTGCTTTCCTCCTCTGGGGTTTTCCCTGCGCACATGCTCCCTGAACATATCTCTGCGCTGTCTCTTGCAATTCTTCCCAATCAGGGCCGTCTTCCTGGTCTAAACTTTCCCCAAAGGTTTCTTGAAATCCCTTTTGGACAGAAAGCAGTGCTTTCAAGTCTGCAATCTGCTTTCGGCACTTTGCATGGTCTAAAGTACTCTGCCTTTGTTCCGTTGTTGTGGCGTGGAGCGCTCTCAAGGCTGCCTTGAGATCACTGCATTGTTTCTGGAGCTTCTCTAACTGGTTTTCTGTTTCTTTCTTTACCAGGACTGCATGCTGCAGGTCCTGATAAGCCTTCTCATACTGTGACTGGAAACTACTCAAGTGCGCCAGACAAGATTGGTGACCCCGTTTGGCGTCAGCCACCTCTTGGTCCTTTGCTGTTAATTTCCCTTTCAATTCCAGGTTCTCTTTCTCAATTTCGCATATATCGGTTTTACTTATCCGATGTATGCCTTCTATTTCCTTGCGGAGCGTCCTGACGGCCTCCTCTGTGCCTCGCAATTGTGCCAGACAGGACACAATTGCCATCGGCTTACGCGCTTTTGCTAAACTCTTTCTGTGAATCTCACTCAGGTTCTCCCACCAAGTATGCCCTATACTTCCAGGACCTGAGTCGTCGTTATTGCAGAAATCCTTCCACATGGGCCATCCTTTGCCCTGCAGAATTTTGCGGATTTCCACTTCCCAAACGGGACACTGTCCCGCTCCTACGCTGCTGACTGGTGCGACAGCAAAATCTTCGGGGTTCATGAGGCGCTGCATCGCTTGCATTGCCTGCATGGCTCTCTCTTATCTGCTCGTTACGTTCGAATTTGGAACAGGGGGTCAAGGTGGTGTGGTAGATGCGGGTACGGCTTGCGCTAATTTCCGAAATACCAACTGCCGATAGTTTTGTCGCAACAAAAAGTCTATCAGTTTTGCCTTATAACCCTGTTAGTTACGCATGTATACACACTTCCGAATTGTGAATTATTAACCAGAACCGCTTGAACACTTGTGGGGTTTTTTTTTTTTTGTTTCCGATTGGATTATAATTCAAAATGTTCGGGTTCTCCCGGAGTGGTTTTCCACTTCTAAGTCGGGTCCCACCGGAGTCGCCAATTATGTTGCTCTTTCTAGCTTTAGTCTATTTGCTCTGTTCTAAGGTCACCTTTGCTTAGGAAGAGCCCACCAGGTCAGAGAAACGAATGGCTTGTCCAATCAAATCTGGCCCGCGGGATTCAAAAGGCTGCTACAGGTCGGTGGCTAGGTGTCTCTACCGGATAGCGATCGTTGGATTCACACTTACTGCTACCGGTGGCTGGTCTTCCGAAGGTCTCGAGCAGGCGAAGATGAGAGAGAGAGAGATCTGAACTTGGACCCTCACTTTTATAGGGTCCAGGGGCTTCCCGCCTCCCGGGGCGGCCCTTGACCCTGAGTCCCAAGTGATTGGATCTGTCCCCAATCTCTGGGGTCGATGTGTCCAATGATGAGGCGATTCCTCGATCGGGGGGTGGTCGCTCACCTGTCTTTGTTTCGGCCACTGCAGGCACCGACAGGTCTGGCCCGGTATTCAATTGCTAATATGTTGCAATTGTCCCCGGGGATAGCCGATTTAACTGTGGATGTCTGAATAGATGGGCTGCAAACAGTCCTGAATGCAACTGTGAATACCTGGGTTGATGGGCTGTTGATAGCCCTGAGTATCGATCTGGGCTACGTCCCCAGAGCTGAATATGCGAACCTGTCTGCAGCTGCCTGCTTGTGTCTTCTTGGCTGCTTTTCCCAGCAGTCTTTCGGGTTAGCCGTTTTAAACTGGGTTTTGGCCAGATTAATTGGAACGCAGCCATTTTACATGGTTACACACACACACTCTCTCACTCACACACACTCTCACTCACACTCTCACACACTCACTCTCACACTCACACACACACACTCTCACACATACACACACACACTCACATACACACTCTCACACACACACTCAGACACACACACTCACTCACACTCCCACTCACACACACACTCTCACACACACACTCTCACACACACACTCTCACACACACTCTCTCTCTCACACTCTCACTCACACACACTCTCTCACACACACACTCTCACACACACTCTCTCTCACACACTCTCTCTCTCACACTCTCACTCACACACACTCTCTCACACACACACTCTCACACACACTCTCTCTCACACACTCTCTCTCACACACTCTCTCTCTCACACTCTCACACACACACTCTCACTCACTCACACACACTCTCCAACACACTCTCTCACACACACTCTCCAACACACTCTCTCACACACACTCACACACACACTCTCTCACACACACACACTCTCTCACACACACTCTCACTCACACACACACACTTTCTCACAAGCACACTGTCACACACACACCCTTTCTCATACACACACACACTCGTGCAAATACAGACTCACTCACGCGCTCAGTCATGCACTCAGGCACTTGCTCCGGCACGCACTACGGAGGCCTCCTCCTGACAATAAGCTCAGGCGAGGCCATTCGGCCCTTCAAGCCTGCTGCGCCATTCATTATGATCATGGCTGATCATCCAACTCAATAGCCTAATCCCCCCATATCCTTTGATCCTCTTCGCCTCGAGTGCTGCATCTGACTGCTTCTTGGAAACATACAATGTTTTGGCCTCAACTACTTCCTGTGGTAATGAATTCCACCGGCCGACCACTCTCTGGGTGAGGAAATGTCTCCTCATCTCTGTCCTCAATGGTCTACCCCGTATCCTCTGACTGTGCCCCCTGGTTCTGGACACCCCCACCATCGGGACCATCCTTCCTGCATCGACCCTGTCCAGTCCTGTTAGAATCTGATAGCTTTCTATGGGATCCCCCCTCATTCTTCTCAACTCCAGCGAATACAACCCTAACCGACTCAATCTCTGCTCATACGTCAGTCCCGCCATCCCAGGAATCAGTCCGGTAAACCCTCGCTGCGCTCCCGCTAGAGCAAGAACATCCTTCCTCAGATAAGGGGCCCAAAACTGCACACAATTCCCGGTGTAGCCTCACCAAGGCCTGTACAATTGCATCAAGACATCGCAGCTCCTGCACTCTAATCCTCTCGCTGTGAAGGCCAACATACCATTTACCTTCTTTACCGCCTGCTGTACCTGCAGGTGTACCTTCAGTGACTGGTGTACATACATAGATTACATAGAACATACAGTGCAGAAGGAGGCCATTCGGCCCATCGAGTCTACACCGACCCACTTACGCCCTCACTTCCACCCTATCCCCATAACCCAGTAACCCCACCCAACACTAAGGGCAATTTTGGACACTAAGGGCAATTTATCATGGCCAATCCACCTAACCCGCGCATCTTGGGACTGTGGGAGGAAACCGGAGCACCCGGAGGAAACCCACGCACACACGGAGAGAACGTGCAGACTCCGCACAGACAGTGACCCAGTGGGGAATCGAACCTGGGGACCCTGGAGCTGTGAAGCCACAGTGCTATCCACTGTGCCACCGTGCTGCCCAATGACGACATCCAGGTCTCGTTGCACATTCCGCCCCCCCCCCCCCCCACCCCCCTCCTAATTTACACCGATTCAGATAATAGTCTTCCTTCCCGTTCTTGCTGCCCAAGTGGATAACCTCGCAGTGTGGTGTGGTGGTGGCAGCGTGGTATTGTCGACGGACTAGTAAACCTGAGACCCAGAGTAATGCTCTGGGGACCCAGGCTCGAATCCCACCCCTGCCGATGGTGAAATTTGAATTCAATAAACATCTGGATGACCACAAAACCATTGTTGATTGTTGTAAAAAAACAACCATCGGGTTCACTAATGTATTTCGGGAAGGAAATCTGCCGTCCTAATCTGGTCTGGCCGACATGTGACTCCAGATCCTCTGCAATGAGGTTGTCTCTTAACTGCCCGTTCAAGGGGCAATTAGGGATGGGCAATAAATGTCGGCCCAGCCTGTGCGAACCTACGTCCCAAGAACAAATTCTTTTTTTAAAAATCTCCAAATTATACTGCATCTGCCCTCTTACTCAGCTTGTCCAAATCACACTGAAGTGTCTCTGTATCCCCCTCACAGCTCACCCTCCCACCAAACCTGGTGTCATCTGCAAATTTGGACAGATTACATTTTGTTCCCTCATCTAAATCATGAACCTATATTGCGAATAGCTGGGGTCCCAGCACCGATCCCTGCGGTACCCCACTGGTTACTGCCTGCCAATTTGGAAAAGACACGTTGATTCCCACTCTGTTTCCTGTCTGCCAACCACCTCAATACATTTCCCCCAATGCTGTATGCTTATAATTTTGCACGCTAATCTCTTACGTGGTGTCCAGAGACACCACATCCACTGTCTCCCCATCATCAACTCTACTAGTTACATCCTCAAAGAATTCCAGTAGATTTGTCAAGCATGATTTCCTCTTCATAAATCCATGCTGACTCTGTCCAATCCTGCCACTGTTTTCTAAGTGCTCCCCACTACCGATGTTAGGCTTACTGGTCTATAATTCCCTGTTTTCTCTCTACCTCTCGTGAATATATATATATATATTTTAAATTTAGAGTACCCAATTCATTTTTTCCAATTAAAGGGCAATTTAGCCTGTTCAATCCACCTACCCTGCACATCTTTGTGTTGTGGGGGCGAAACCCACGCTAACACGGGGAGAATGCGCAGACTCCACACGGACAGTGACCCAGAGCCGGGATCGAACCTGGGATCTCGGCGCCGTGAGACTGCAGTGCTACCACTGCGCCACCGAGCTGCCCTACCTCTCTTGAATATTGGAGTGACATTAGCTACCCTCCAATCTGCAGGGACAGTTCCAGAGTCTATAGAATCTTGGAAGATGACCACCAATATATCCAATATTTCTGGAACCACTTCCTTCAGTACTCTAGGATGTAGATTATCAGGCCCTGGGGATTTATCAGCCTTCAATCCCATCAATTTCCCCAATTCCATTTCCCCACTGATATTGATTCCCCAACATTTGGTATCTGATTTGTGTCCTCATTTGTGAAGACAAAACTAAAGTACGTATTTAGTTGCTCAGCCATTTCTTTGTCCCCTATAATACATCCCCCTGTTTCTGACAGTAAGGGACCTACATTTGTCTTCACCGATCTTTTTCGCTTCACGCGCCGATAGAAACTTTTACAGTCAGTTTTTTATGTTTGCTGCAAGCATAATCTCCTATTCCAGTTTGCCCCTCTTAATCAGTCCCTTGGTCCTTCTTTGCTGAATTCTAAACTGCTCCCAATCCTCAGACCTGTTGACCGTTTTTTCTTGCAGACAAACTTGCCTACGTTTGTCCCCTGTATATGTTTTCAGGGCTGATTGCCTTTTCCCTTTTATAGTCTGTGCCTTGGTCACTGGACAGAAATCACAAACAAACACAAGATGTTGGAAACGTAATTCATTGACTGCATGCGCACGTCCCTGCCGGGTCCAGCATTTATTGCCCATCCCTAATTGCCCCCCGAGAATCATAGAATGTACAGGGCAGAAGGAGGCCATTCGGCCCATCGAGTCTGCACCCTATCCCAGTAACCCCACCTAACCTTTTTGGGCACTTAAGGGCAATTTAGCGTGGCCAATCCACCTAACCTGCACGTCTTTGGAGAAGGTGGCTGGCGAGCCGCCATCTTGAACCGCTGCAGTCCCCGTGAGGTGTAGGTACACCCGCAGTGCAGTTAGGGACGGAGCTCCAGGAT
This sequence comes from Scyliorhinus torazame, assembly GCF_047496885.1. NCBI lineage: Eukaryota > Metazoa > Chordata > Chondrichthyes > Carcharhiniformes > Scyliorhinidae > Scyliorhinus > Scyliorhinus torazame. Next base: position 47,993 of record NC_092728.1, read on the forward strand.
TCTGACCCAGCGGGAGTAAAGGAACGGCCGGTGTATTTCCAAGTCGGGATGGTGTGTGTGTGTGTGGGGAGCGGAGGGGGGGGGGGGGGCCTCGGAGGGGGGAACTTGCAAACGGTGGGTGCCCCCCATGACGTCTGCTGCCCTCGTCCTTCTAGGGGGTAGAGGTGGCAGGTTTGGGCGGAGCTGACGAAGGAGCCTTGGCGAGTGGCCGCCGTGCATCTTGTAGACGGTGCACACGGCTGCCGCTGTGCGTCGGTGGGTGGAGGGAGTGGGTGTTGAAGGTGGTGGGTGGAGTCCAGTAAGTAACTGGGCCAGGGGTGGACACTCTGCCTCCAAGTGTAGAGTGTGTGGCAGTCTGTGTCCTGCCACCTGAACAGGAGGGGGGGGCAGGTTAGCCAGTCACCAGCGGTGTACCTCGGGGATCAGTGCTGGGTCCTCTGCTAGTTGTGATTTTTATCAATGACTTGGAGGAGGGGGCTGAAGGGTGTGTTAGTAAATTTGCTGAAGACACCAAGATTGGTGGAGTAGTGGATGAGGTGGAGAGCTGTTGTAGGCTGCAAAGAGACATTGATAGGATGCAGAGCTGGGCCGAAAAGTGGCAGATGGAGTTTAACCCTGATAAGTGCGAGGTGATTCATTTTGGGAGGACAAATTTGAATGCGGATTACAGGGTCAACGGCAGGGTTCTGAGGAGTGTGGAGGAACAGAGATCTTGGGGTTCATGTCCACAGATCTCTGAAGGTTGCCACCCAAGTGGATAGAGCCGTGAAGAAGGCCTATAGTGATTTAGCGTTTATTAACAGGGGGATTGAGTTTAAGAGCAGTGAGGTTATGCTGCAACTGTACAAGACCTTGGTTAGACCACATTCGGAGTATTGTGTGCAGTTCTGGTCACCTCATTATAGGAAGGATGTGGAAGCATTGGAAAGGGTGCAAAGGAGATTTACCAGGATGCTGCCTGGTTTGGAGGGTGGGTCTTATGAGGAAAGGTTGAGGGAGCTCGGGCTTTTCTCATTGGAGCGAAGGAGGATGAGAGGTGACTTAATTGTAAGATGCTGAGAGGGATAGATCGAGTGGACGTTCAGAGACTATTTCCTCGGGTGGATGTAGCTGTTACAAGGGGGCATAACTATAAGGTTCAGGGTGGAAGATATAGGAGGGATGTCAGAGGTAGGTTCTTTACTCAGAGAGTGGTTGGGGCGTGGAACGCACACCCAGCTATGGTAGTGGAGTTGGACACTTTAGGACCTTTCAAGCGGTTATTGGATAGGCGTATGGAGAGCACTCGAATGACTGGGAGTAGGTTGATTTGATCTTAGTTTCAGACTAGTTGGGCACAACATTGTGGGCCGAAGGGCCTGTACTGTGCTGTACAGTTCAAAGTTCTCTGTTCTGTGTAACCTATCGTGACCTTCACCCTCTCGTCGGTGGGACAGAGGTTATCGGTTCGGTGCTGTGGGGATGGCGGGTTGCTGGGGGAGGACGGTGATATGGGGGGGGGGGGGGGGGGGGGGGGAAGAGGGAGGAGAGGGGAGGGAGAGGGAGGAGAGGGAGAGGGAGGAGAGGGAGAGGGAGGGGAGGAGGGAGAGGGAGGGAGGAGAGGGGAGGGCAGGTAATTTGGGGTTGGTCTCCGGAGGTTTGACCCCACCCCGCATACCCCTGCCTTTGAACGCGCACCCAAGGTCTGAACCCTCCTCCTTCTCTTATAGCGGATCACAGTGTATGTGGGGAAACCCTTCACCATGGAGAGCCTGCTGACCAGCCTGAAGTCCGAGAACCGATCTCCGGTGAGTAACCCCGGCGGTAATTCAGTCTCAGGGAAAGTGGCAAACGGTCAGGGCATGTTTTCATACAGGGGGGAGCCACTCCACCATAGCCTCTCCCTCCCCCTCCCTCTCACCTTCCCTCCCTCCCAGCTCTACCCCAACTTCCGGCTCTCCTCTATCCCTCACAGCGCTTTCCCCTTCCAAACCCTCTCCTCCCTCTCTCTCCCCTCTCCCCCCCTCCTCCCTCTCCTCCCTCTCCTCCCTCTCCCTCCCCTCTCCTCCCTCTCCCTCCCCTCTCCTTCCTCTCCCTCCCCTCTCCTCCCTCTCCCTCCCCTCTCCTCCCTCTCCCTCCCCTCTCCTCCCTCTCCTCCCTCTCCTCCCTCTCTCTCCCCTCTCCCCTCTCCCCCCCTCCTCCCTCTCCTCCCTCTCCTCCCTCTCCCTCCCCTCTCCTCCCTCTCCCTCCCCTCTCCTCCCTCCCCTCTCCTCCCTCCCCTCTCCTCCCTCCCCTCTCCTCCCTCTCCCTCCCCTCCCCTCTCCTCCCTCTCCCTCCCCTCTCCTCCCTCTCCCTCCCCTCTCCTCCCTCTCCCTCTCCTCTCCTCCCTCTCTCTCCCCTCCCCTCCCTGTCCCACCCTCTCCTCCCTCTCCCTCCTCTCCTTCCTCTCCCTCCTCTCCTTCCTCTCCCTCCTCTCCTTCCTCTCCCTCCTCTCCTTCCTCTCCCTCCCCTCCTTCCTCTCCCTCCCCTCTCCTCCCTCTCCCTCCTCTCTCCACTCTCCCCTCTCTTCCCTCTCCCTCCCCTCTCCTCCCTCTCCCTCCCCTCTCCTCCCTCTCCCCCCCTCTCCCTCCTCTCTCCTTACTCTCCCTCCCCTCTCCTCCCTCTCCCCCCTCGCCTCCATCTCCCTCCTCTCTCCTCCCTCTCCCTCTCCCTCCCCTCTCCTTCCTCTCCCTCCCCTCTCCTTCCTCTCCCTCCCCTCTCCTTCCTCTCCCTCCCCTCTCCTTCCTCTCCCTCCCCTCTCGCCCCTCTCCCTCCCCTCTCGCCCCTCTCCCTCCCCTCTCCTTCCTCTCCCTCCCCTCTCCCTCCGCTCTCCTCCCTCCCCTCTCCTCCCTCTCCCTCCCCTCTCTTCCCTCTCCCTCCCCTCTCTTCCCTCTCGCTCCCCTCTCCTTCCTCTCCCTCCCCTCTCGTTCCTCTCCCTCCCCTCTCGTTCCCTCCCTCCCATCTCTTCCCTCTCCCTCCCCTCTCTTCCCTCTCCCTCCCCTCTCCTTCATCTCCCTCTCCTCTATCATTAACTCTCTCCCCTCGTGTAACAGACTCGAGGGGCTGAATGGGCCTCCTCCTGTTCCTGTGTAACAGGCTCGAGAGGGGCTGAATGGGCCTCCTCCTGTTCCTGTGTAACAGGCTCGAGAGGGGTTGAATGGGCCTCCTCCTGTTCCAGTGTAACAGGCTCGAGAGGGGCTGAATGAGCCTCCTCCTGTTCCTGTGTAACAGGCTCGAGGGGGGCTGAATGGGCCTCCTCCTGTTCCTGTGTCACAGGCTCGAGAGGGGGGCTGAATGGGCCTCCTCCTGTTCCTGTGTAACAGGCTCGAGGGGGGCTGAATGGGCCTCCTCCTGTTCCTGTGTCACAGGCTCGAGAGGGGGGGCTGAATGGGCCTCCTCCTGTTCCTGTGTAACAGGCTCGAGAGGGGCTGAATGGACCTCCTCTGTTGCTGTGTAACAGGCTTGAGAGGGGCTGAATGGCCTCCTCCTGTTCCTGTGTAACAGGCTCGAGAGGGGCTGAATGGGCCTCCTCCTGTTCCTGTGTAACAGGCTCGAGAGGGGGGCTGAATGGGCCTCCTCCTGTTCCTGTGTAACAGGCTCGAGAGAGGCTGAATGGGCCTCCTCCTGTTCCTGTGTAACAGGCTCGAGAGGGGCTGAATAGCTTCCTCCTGTTCCTGTGTAACAGGCTCGAGATGGGCTGAATGGGCCTCCTCCTGTTCCTGTGTAACTGGCTCGAAAGTGGCTGAATGGGCCTCCTCCTGTTCCTGTGTAACAGGCTCGAGAGGGGCTGAGTGGGCCTCCTCCTGTTCCTGTGTAACAGGCTGGAGAGGGGCTGAATGGGGCCTCCTCCTGTTCCTGTGTAACAGGCTCTAGAGGAGCTGAATGGGCCTCCTCCTGTTCCTGTGTAACAGGCTCGAGAGGGGCTGAATGGGCCTCCTCCTGTTCCTGTGTAACAGTCTCGAGAGGGGCTGAATGGACCTCCTCCTGTTCCTGTGTAACAGGCTCGAGAGGGGCTGAATGGGCCTCCTCCTGTTCCTGTGTAACAGGCTCTAGAGGAGCTGAATGGTCCTCCTCCTGTTCCTGTGTAACAGGCTCGAGAGGGGCTGAATGGACCTCCTCCTGTTCCTGTGTAACAGGCTCGAGAGGGGCTGAATGGGCCCCCTCCTGTTCCTGTGTAACAGGCTCGAGAGGGGCTGAATGGGCCTCCTCCTGTTCCTGTGTAACAGGCTCGAGAGGGGTTGAATGGGCCTCCTCCTGTTCCTGTGTAACAGGCCCGAGAGGGGCTGAATGGGCCCCCTCCTGTTCCTGTGTAACAGGCTCGAGGGGGGCTGAATGGGCCTCCACCTGTTCCTGTGTAACAGGCTCGAGAGGGGCTGAATGGCCCCTCCTATTCCTGCGCCTTGTCACTGTGATGTCTGGGCAGTTGCCTCCCTCGCCATCTCTCTTGGGAATTATTTTGACCTTCATTTCCGTTGTTGCCGCAGATGGAGATGCGGAAAGCCCTGACGGATTTCATTCAGAGCGAGATGTGGCTGCTGAAGGCTCGGGCAGAGGCGATGCACCAGCGGTATCACCAAGCTCGACAGACGGGGACACGCTAGCGAGACGGGTGGCAAAGGGCCGGTGCGGACCAGAACAGAACAAAGGAGACTGAGCCAGCCCCCGTTCCTCGTGGGACGCTCGGAGATATACCATTGAGCTTAACCTGTTGTGTGGCAGGGCCGTGATCAGCTTTAAGCTGTGCTGATCATGCCGAAGACTTTGAGAGTGACCAGTGTGGCCGGAATGAGGCCGGAACACTCGGGGACGTGGCTCCTGCCCCATCCAGTGGACCCTCCCCTCCCGCCACCCATCACCCCAGGGCTTCATCATGCCAATCATCACGGTATAGCTCGAGAGCTCGTTCATAATCACGCATAATTGACACAGCGCTCCCGACACCGATACAGAGCTCCCCAAGGCATCGATACAGAGCTCCCCAAAACATCGATACAGAGCTCCCAAGGCATCGATACAGAGCTCCCCAAAACATCGTACAGAGCTCCCCAAAACATCGATACAGAACTCCCCAAGTCATCGATACAGAACTCCCCAAGGCATTGATACAGAACTCCCCAAGACATTGATACAGAACTCCCCAAGGCATTGATACAGAACTCCCCAAGGCATTGATACAGAACTCCCCAAGGCATCGATACAGAACTCCCCAAGACATCGACATAGAGCTCCCAAGACATTGATACAGAGCTCCCCAAGGCATCGATACAGAGCTCCCCAAGGCATCGATACAGAGCTCCCCAAAACATCGACACAGAACTCCCCAAGGCACCGACACAGAACTCCCCAAGATATCAATACAGAGCACCCCAAGGCATCGACATAGAGCTCCCAAGACATCGATACAGAACTCCCCAAGGCATCGATTCAGAGCTCCCAAGGCATCGATACAGAGCTCCCCAAGGCATCGATACAGAGCTCCCAAGGCATCGATACAGAGCTCCCAAGGCACCGATACAGAACTCCCCAAGACATCGACATAGAGCTCCCCAAGGCATCGATACAGAGCTCGCAAGGCATCGATACAGAGCTCCCCAAGGCATCGATACAGAGCTCCCCAAAACATCGATACAGAGCTCCCAAGGCACCGATACAGAACTCCCCAAAACATCGATACAGAGCTCCCCAAGACATCGATACAGAACTCCCCAAGACATCGATACAGAACTCCCCAAGACATCGATACAGAACTCCCCAAGGCATCGATACAGAACTCCCCAAGGCATCGATACAGAGCTCCCAAGGCATTGATACAGAACTCCCCAAGACATCGATACAGAACTCCCCAAGACATCGATACAGAACTCCCCAAGACATCGATACAGAACTCCCCAAGACATCGATACAGAACTCCCCAAGGCATCGATACAGAGCTCCCCAAGGCATTGATACAGAACTCCCCAAGACATCGATACAGAACCCCCCAAGGCATCGATACAGAACTCCCCAAGACATCGATACAGAACTCCCCAAGACATCGATACAGAACTCCCCAAGACATCGATACAGAACTCCCCAAGGCATCGATACAGAACTCCCCAAGGCATCGATACAGAACTCCCCAAGACATCGATACAGAGCTCCCCAAGGCATTGATACAGAACTCCCCAAGACATCGATACAGAACTCCCCAAGACATCGATACAGAACTCCCCAAGGCATCGATACAGAACTCCCCAAGGCATCGATACAGAACTCCCCAAGACATCGATACAGAACTCCCCAAGACATCGATACAGAACTCCCCAAGACATCGATACAGAACTCCCCAAGGCATCGATACAGAACTCCCCAAGACATCGATACAGAACTCCCCAAGACATCGATACAGAACTCCCCAAGGCATCGATACAGAACTCCCCAAGGCATCGATACAGAACTCCCCAAGACATCGATACAGAACTCCCCAAGACATCGATACAGAACTCCCCAAGACATCGATACAGAACTCCCCAAGACATCGATACAGAACTCCCCAAGACATCGATACAGAACTCCCCAAGGCATCGATACAGAACTCCCCAAGACATCGATACAGAACTCCCCAAGACATCGATACAGAACTCCCCAAGACATCGACACAGAACTCCCCAAGGCACCGACACAGAACTCCCCAAGACATCGATACAGAACTCCCCAAGGCATCGATACAGAACTCCCCAAGACATCGATACAGAACTCCCCAAGGCATCGATACAGAACTCCCCAAGGCATCGATACAGAACTCCCCAAGACATCGATACAGAACTCCCCAAGACATCGATACAGAGCTCCCAAGGCATCGATACAGAACTCCCCAAGGCATCGATACAGAACTCCCCAAGGCATCGATACAGAACTCCCCAAGACATCGATACAGAACTCCCCAAGACATCGATACAGAACTCCCCAAGACATCGATACAGAACTCCCCAAGGCATCGATACAGAACTCCCCAAGACATCGATACAGAACTCCCCAAGGCATCGATACAGAACTCCCCAAGACATCGATACAGAGCTCGCAAGGCATCGATACAGAACTCCCCAAGGCATCGATACAGAACTCCCCAAGGCATCGATACAGAACTCCCCAAGACATCGATACAGAACTCCCCAAGACATCGATACAGAACTCCCCAAGACATCGATACAGAACTCCCCAAGACATCGATACAGAACTCCCCAAGACATCGATACAGAACTCCCCAAGGCATCGATACAGAACTCCCCAAGACATCGATACAGAACTCCCCAAGACATCGATACAGAACTCCCCAAGACATCGACACAGAACTCCCCAAGGCACCGACACAGAACTCCCCAAGACATCGATACAGAACTCCCCAAGGCATCGATACAGAACTCCCCAAGGCATCGATACAGAACTCCCCAAGACATCGATACAGAACTCCCCAAGACATCGATACAGAGCTCCCCAAGGCATCGATACAGAACTCCCCAAGGCATCGATACAGAACTCCCCAAGGCATCGATACAGAACTCCCCAAGACATCGATACAGAACTCCCCAAGACATCGATACAGAACTCCCCAAGACATCGATACAGAACTCCCCAAGGCATCGATACAGAACTCCCCAAGACATCGATACAGAACTCCCCAAGGCATCGATACAGAACTCCCCAAGACATCGATACAGAGCTCGCAAGGCATCGATACAGAACTCCCCAAGACATCGATACAGAACTCCCCAAGACATTGATACAGAACTCCCCAAGACATCGATACAGAACTCCCCAAGACATCGATACAGAACTCCCCAAGACATTGATACAGAACTCCCCAGGGCATCGATACAGAACCCCCCAAGGCATCGACACACCGCTCCCTCATTGCACCGACGCAGGACTCCCTCGTTGCACAGACGCAGGGCTCCATCATTGCACCGACGCAGGGCTCCCTCATTGCACCGACGCAGGCTCCCTCGTTGCACCGATGCAGGGCTCCCTCATTGCACAGACGCAGGGCTCCATCATTGCACAGACGCAGGGCTCCCTCGTTGCACAGACGCAGGGCTCCCTCATTGCACCGACGCAGGGCTCCCTCATTGCACCGACGCAGGGCTCCCTCGTTGCACCGATGCAGGGCTCCCTCATTGCACAGACGCAGGGCTCCCTCGTTGCACCGACGCAGGGCTCCCTCGTTGCACCGATGCAGGGCTCCCTCATTGCACAGACGCAGGGCTCCCTCATTGCACCGACGCAGGCTCCCTCATTGCACCGACGCAGGGCTCCCTCGTTGCACAGACGCAGGGCTCCCTCATTGCACAGACGCAGGCTCCCTCATTGCACCGATGCAGGGCTCCCTCATTGCACAGACGCAGGGCTCCCTCATTGCACAGACGCAGGGCTCCCTCGTTGCACAGACGCAGGGCTCCCTCATTGCACAGACGCAGGGCTCCCTCGTTGCACAGACGCAGGGCTCCCTCATTGCACCGACGCAGGGCTCCCTCATTGCACCGACGCAGGGCTCCCTCATTGCACAGACGCAGGGCTCCCTCGTTGCACAGACGCAGGGCTCCCTCATTGCACAGACGCAGGCTCCCTCATTGCACCGACGCAGGGTTCCCTCGTTGCACAGACGCAGGGCTCCCTCGTTGCACCGATGCAGGGCTCCCTCATTGCACAGACGCAGGCTCCCTCATTGCACCGATGCAGGGCTCCCTCATTGCACAGACGCAGGGCTCCCTCATTGCACCGACGCAGGGCTCCCTCGTTGCATAGACGCAGGGCTCCCTCGTTGCACAGACGCAGGGCTCCCTCATTGCACCGACGCAGGGCTCCCTCGTTGCATAGACGCAGGGCTCCCTCGTTGCACAGACGCAGGGCTCCCTCATTGCACCGACGCAGGGCTCCCTCATTGCAGAGACGCAGGGCTCCCTCGTTGCACAGACGCAGGGCTCCCTCATTGCACCGACGCAGGGCTCCCTCGTTGCACCGATGCAGGGCTCCCTCATTGCATAGACGCAGGGCTCCCTCGTTGCACCGACGCAGGGCTCCCTCGTTGCACAGACGCAGGGCTCCCTCGTTGCACAGACGCAGGGCTCCCTCGTTGCACAGACGCAGGGCTCCCTCGTTGCACAGACGCAGGGCTCCCTCGTTGCACCGACGCAGGGCTCCCTCGTTGCACCGACGCAGGGCTCCCTCGTTGCACCGAAGCAGGGCTCCCTCGTTGCACAGACGCAGGGCTCCCTCGTTGCACAGACGCAGGGCTCCCTCGTTGCACAGACGCAGGGCTCCCTCGTTGCACAGACACAGGGCTCCCTCGTTGCACAGACGCAGGGCTCCCTCGTTGCACCGACGCAGGGCTCCCTCGTTGCACCGACGCAGGGCTCCCTCATTGCACAGACGCAGGGCTCCCTCGTTGCACAGACGCAGGGCTCCCTCGTTGCACAGACGCAGGGCTCCCTCGTTGCACAGACGCAGGGCTCCCTCGTTGCACAGACGCAGGGCTCCCTCGTTGCACAGACGCAGGGCTCCCTCGTTGCACCGACGCAGGGCTCCCTCGTTGCACCGACGCAGGGCTCCCTCATTGCACCGACGCAGGGCTCCCTCATTGCACAGACGCAGGGCTCCCTCATTGCATAGACGCAGGGCTCCCTCGTTGCACAGACGCAGGGCTCCATCATTGCACAGACGCAGGGCTCCCTCATTGCATAGACGCAGGGCTCCCTCATTACACCGACGCAGGGCTCCCTTGTTACGTTCCACCATATCATTAACACAACCCCTGCCCCTGCCGTGGTGCACAGAGCTGCCATGGCCCAGCCTGCCCATGCTGCTCTCTTGAGCTGTGGTGAGAGAACTCACTCGCGGTGAATTGTAAGCCACGGGCGAGCAGGTTACTGTTCATGACTCAAATCTGCTCTAAGCGACTGTCCTACTGAAGCATCTTCGGTTTCAGTGTCGAGCCTTTCAACAAAAATCAGATATACTTTATAATAAAACACAGACGGGCATCTTGTGTTCAGGTGGCTGTGTTCAATTCCGGCTTTGGGGGGGGTGGGGTGGGGCAAGGCATTCGCGAGGAGGGGGTGGAGTGCAGCGCCGATCCCTCAATACCGCTCTGGGCGAGGACAGGCCACACAATGCGGGCTTGTGTTCCCTCGAATGTCGAAGATTTAGGAGGATGACAGAGGGGAAAGGGTGGTGGAAAGGGATAGAACACGTTCGTGAAAATAAACGATCTCTGATGCACTGGGATGACTTCCAGTTAATGTCTTTCTGAAGTTCAGGCTTTCGTTGTGGTACTTCCTTCGAGGCTTGAGTTGGTTTTCTCTGGCAAGGTTGTCTACCTTCTCTGCACACTCAGCATCAGTTCAGCTTCACACAAAGGATGTGCCAGGCGCTCACTGCTTTCAAAACAAGAGAGCAGTTCTTTCACTTCAAGCAGGCGAGAGGGAGAGTTCCTTTCACTTTCAAGGTCTAATCACTTCCGCTAAGTTCTCTCAGAAGGCAATCACTGACCGTTGTCAGGTAGAACACTATCCCTGGCCAACGCACCGATTGCCGGAAACGGCTTCCTCCAAAGTTGGTTCCATACCATTTTTGGCTCATTTCTGTAATACATTAGTCATTGGTACTGCTATGGCACTGAAGTTAGGTTCAAACTTTCTATAGAACCCGCACGTGCCTAAGAACCTCATAATCTCCCGTTGGGAATGGGGACATCTTGTAACTCCTTTACCTCGGCTGTTCTGAGTGCCACTTCTCCCTGTCCCACAATGTGCCCTAGGTAGGTGACCTTTGGAACATGAAACATATAATGCAGAAGGGGGCCATTCGGCACATCGAGTCTGCACCGACCCACTTAAGCCCTCACTTCCACCCTATCCCCCTAACCCAATAACCCCTCCTAACCTTTTTTTGGTCACTAAGGGCAATTATTGGGTATCCCTAATTGCCCTTGGGAGGGCAATTAAGAGTTAGCCACATTGTTGTGGGGTCTGGAGTCACATGTAGGCCAGACCAGGTAAGAACAGCTGACTTCCCTGTAGAATTGAGGCCCGGGAGACAGACCCAGAGTTACATCGATTAGCATAGTCGGCTCTCAAAGAACTTGAGGCCGAGGGGGAATTATCAACCCTGGTGACCAGTAGTAAAAAAATTCAATCCCTTGTCCCAATAGCTTGGACATTCATGGCCCCGAACCATGATTTTAGGAGTCTGATGATATCTAAATTATGAATTATACTCTGGAAAGTTTTAGACATAGAACTCTAGTCAGATTGTACTTCTTAATGGTAGGCCTCAGCGCATAAGAACTGCATCAATTTTCCACTACTACCTCAGCTGTAATTGTTCTTAAAGGTAAAGCTTCCCAAAATCGGGTGGTCATATTCGTGGCCATAAGAATGTACTGATGCCCTACCTTCATTTTAGGCAATGGTCCCACGCAATCTACTAGGTCAAGGTAATGTTGCCATTATAGAACATAGAACGATACAGCGCAGTACAGGCCCTTCGGCCCACGATGTTGCACCAAAACAAAAGCCATCTAACCTACACTCTGCCATTATCATCCATATGCTTATCCAATAAACGTTTAATGCCCTCAATGTTGGCGAGTTCACTACTGTTGCAGGTAGGGCATTCCACGGCCTCACTACTCTTTGCGTAAAGAACCTACCTCTGACCTCTGTCCTATATCTATTACCCCTCAGTTTAAAGCTATGTCCCCTCGTGCCAGCCATTTCCATCCGCGGGAGAAGGCTCTCACTGTCCACCCTATCTAACCCTCTGATCATTTTGTATGCCTCTATTAAGTCTCCTCTTAACCTTCTCTCCAATGAAAACAACCTCAAGTCCATCAGCCTTTCCTCATAAGATTTTCCCTCCATACCAGGCATCATCCTGGTAAATATGACCATAGGCTGCTTTCCTCTTTGAGGGGGAGAGGTGACTGGTGGTGATTTAACCTGAGGATCACCACACCTCAGGTGAGGGACATGGTTGAGAAGGCAGGCCTGCGGACGAGGAATGGATTATTGGCCATCAGATCGTGGTACTGCCCAAATATCATGGCGAAGTTCTGCGGATAGCACGAGATAGCAATTGCAGGACGCCTGGGAATTGGGAAAACTCAGGCCTCAGTCACCCACTGCTGCCTCATGAATAACTTCAGCCAGGGCATCAGCACATTCTCATGGCCACGAATGTGACCACCCGATTTTGGGAAGGTTCAGCCAGTATGGGAATTGAACCCGCACTGTTGGCCTCGCTCTGCGTCACGAACCAGCTGTCTAGCCAACTGAGCTAAATCTGACAGGTTCTACAGAATGCCTGATTTTTAAAATAAATTTAGAGTACCGAAGTCATTTTTTCCAATTAAGGGGCAATTTAGCGTGGCCAACCCACCTAGCCTGCACATCTTTGGGTTGTGGGGGCGAAACCCACGCAAACATGGGGAGAATGTGCAAACTCCACACGGACAGTGACCCAGAGCTGGGATCGAACCTGGGACCTCGGCGCCGTGAGGCAGCAGTGGAAAAATGCCTGTTGACTGAGGCCTGAGTTTTCCGAATTCCCAGATGTCCTGCAATTGGTATCTCGTGCTATCCACAGAACGTCAATACGCAGTACCACTATTTGATGGACAATCGTCCATTCCTCGTCCGCAGGCCTATGTGGATGTCTCCACTTCCTCATCAGAACTCTTAATGTAACTGCCCTCTGGAATCCCCTCAGCCTCGAGCTTTGTGAGAGCTGACTGTTCTAATCAATGTAACTCTGGGTCTGTCTCCCGGGTCTCAATTAATGATGCCCTACTAAACACTTCTTCGGAATTACCCTCGTCCTCCAGGATAGTTTTGGCTATTCTACCATATGATGGTGGGGTGACTTTAATCTCTGGTGGTGAACTTTGTCCAGCCATTGCCCTGGTCACCACACATGATGAAAAAATGTCTGAAAAGTGTTCCTCCAATTGTTCTGTCTCCTTATCTTCCCTCGGACTCTCTGTAATCATGGGTAGATACAACCTTCACTCCTGCCAATCATTCCCCAAAAGTAAGCTTACTCTGTCTACTGGTAACTTCTTAACCACTACCAACAACTACTGGACCTGACAAATCACACTCCAATTGTACTTTATATAATGTAACTGGAATATATTCTTCACTTATCCCATTCACTAATACCTCAGCTTTCATTGAACTCTCCAGAGTGAAAACCAAATCCCTCTCCAGTAAGAGAGCTTGTGTAGTACCTGTGTCCCTTAAAATTGTTATACGTTTGGCTACATCATTTGATGAGTATGGGGTGATTGTCCCTTTAGAAAAAAACCTTGCATATGCCCCATCTATCTCAATCAATATTTGCCACACCTGCCCCCACAGCAGTGTTTACCTCAGGTCTCCTAGTTCTAGCTAGAGCTAGTTTGTCCTGTAGTATTCTCTACTTTCATTCCCTTTTCAGAATCCTCCTGATAAACCCTCCAACAAGTCCCACGGGCTTTCCTTGCAACTTCCAACATTCTGAATGAACGTGTCCCAAATATATTGCAATAGTAACGTTTAGGCCTTTGAGTCGCACCTCCACCCTCAATCTCCTTCCTAGTCTGAGGAGGAGATCTCAGAGCATTCCCAGCTATCCATCCTTCCCTTGGCTACCTGCTTTCCTTTCAATCTCCCACTTTCTGTCCTTTTCAAAATTATGGAGTTGATGGAACAAAGGTTTAAATTTATGGATCAGCTCAAAATCATCAGCCATCATTGTTGCTCGTCTAGCAGCCATAACCCGTTGGTCTTCAACATGGGTTCTTCTCACAGAAGGTAATGAATTCTTAAATTCTTCCAAGAGAACAATCTCTCCGAGCCTCATAGGTAGTTTTAATTCCCAATGCTATTAAAATTGAAACTTTTGCCTATATGCCTCTGGAACGGATTCACCCAGAATAGTTTTTTTTAACCTCATCGTAGTTCTTAGACACCCCTCTGACAGGGAAGCGTAATCATCCTGAGCCCGCCCCATCAATTTATTTTGCACTTTTCCTTCAATTTGAGTTGCTGTTTTCTTAAATGCCATGAAGAATGCCTCTACATCCTGTTCCTCAAAGATTGGCAGGGCCTGTACATATTCAAACATATCTGGGCGGCACGTGGTGCAGTGGTTAGTACTGCGGCCTACGGCACTGAGGACCCGGGTTCAAATCATAGAATCACAGGGCAGCACGGTGGCGCAGTGGGTTAGCCCTGCAGCCTCACGGCACTGAGGTCCCCAGTTCGATCCTGGCTCTGGGTCACTGTCTGTGTGGAGTTTGCATATTCTCCCCATGTTTGCGTGGGTTTTGCCCCCACAACCCAAAGATGTGCAGGGTAGGTGGATTGGCCACGCTAAATTGCTCCTTAATTGGAAAAAATGAATTGGGTACTCTAAATTTATTTTTTTTAATCCCCCCCAAAAATCATAGAATCATAAAATCCCGGCTCTGGGTCACTGTCCGTGTGGAGTTTGCACATTTTCCCCGTGTTTGCGTGGATTTCACCCCCACAACATAAAGATGTGCAGGTGAGGTGGATTGGCCACGCTAAATTGTCCCTTAATTGGAAAAAAAATAATTGGGTACTCTAAATTTTAAAAAAATATTTAAACATTTCTCTACCAGGATTTGGACTTGGAAGGTTCCTCCTCCCACTTGACTTTCTTCAATTCCTCCTTAACTCCAACTTTTAAAGTTTTTTAAAAATAAATTTAGGGTATCCAATTCGTTTTTTTCCAATTAAGGGACAATTTAACGTGGCCAATCCACCTACCCTGCACATCTTTGGGTTGGGGTGAAACCCACGCAAACACGGGGAGAATGTGCAAACTCCACACGGACAGTGACCCAGAGCCGGGATCGAACCTGGGACCTCGGCGCCGTGAGGCAGCAGTGCTAACCACTGCACCACCGTGCTGCCCATCCAACTTTTAAAGTTGATGTTCTTTCTCATCTTTCCATTTCTACATCAAGTTTCCTCATTTCAATGTCCTTCAGAAAGCTTTCTTTTCCCACATCTCCATTTTAAAAAAATTCCGCCTCATGCTTGAACTGCAACCGAATTCTCTCCAGATCGGTTTCCCCACCAGAAAGTTGCTCTGATATTACACCACCTGGACTACTGTGTTTCTAATATACCGAAGCACTCAACTAATACATCTCTGCCTTCTTAGCTTCAACCGTACCTCTAGTTTAATTCACTTGCCAATTCAGTTAACTTGTTTTTTCGATGCCCCTTGTAAACCAAAGGCAGACTGAAGAAAACCCAAAGCAGCTTCCAGAGCCATCCTGTGATGCTATTGCAAAGCTGGTGCCTCATTAATATAGACTGCACCCCAAATGGTCGCTATCTGCGGTGTTGCTCTTTATAATGAGTGGAATACTATCCCACCAGCATCACCAATAATGTTGCCAATCGGCACCAGAGACGCCAATAATATTGCCAAGTCTGGGGTATCTACTTTAGTCAGATATTAGTCCGACCGTTATTAATGAGGATATTGCTTTCAGAGTCGCCAGGTATCAAATGATACCACCACAAGGTTCAACCGGATATCGATCAAAGACCCAACAACCAGTCAGTTCGTTCAAGTTCAATAATAGTTTATTTACACACGAGATTAACTCACACATGCAACATAAAAACACCACAAGCTAAATTATACCTAACACTACAACAACCTGTACTTAACGCAGCCGGCTTTGTCAGAGGAACAAGGCCATTGTTCGGATCTGGAGTGGCTGGGTTTGAAGAAGTAACTTCGGCTCTGCTGGGCTCATCCGTCTGGTAGCGGTCGTTGATCTTGAACCTGCTTCTGGTGGTGGTGCTGAAGGTGGCTTCAGGTGCAGGCCGGGCCGAAGAGTGTCGGTGTGCCAGGGCCAAAAGAGATCGAACACATGGCAGTGTCTCTCTTTATCCTTTGGGGGGTTTCATGCTCTTATGGGCGGTCCTTAGCTTTGGACCCAATAATTCGTCAGCTTCAATTACCGCCTTCGATTTGAGCCAAAAAAGGGGCGGGTGCCTTGATGGCTGGGCGTGTCCTGAGCGGTCACTGACCTTGGCTGTTTGGGCTTCCTGGGTGACGGGAGTGGCGCCGATGTGTCTGTATCTATCTGATACCTGAGTACCAGCCTTTTTTCCTGGGGAAATGGGCCATTAGAATGTAAATTGGCTGGGGGTTTCGATTGTGTCTGGTTCTCTAGTGACAAATATACATTTAAGCTCTGAGTTCGTCTGGATCCTGCATTGGTCATTTTTCCCTTGATTCTTTGCAAGTGGCCATATTTCCCTTTGTGGGTGGTATTCCCAGGTGGCTACAACGATTCCATAGATCCAGGACGAACCCCCAAATTATGTCAGGACCCTCTGGGCGAGTGAGCGTTCAATTACAGCCCCACTTAACCCCGAGTTACAACACAGGTGAAATTAGATTTTATTTAAAATAACCGAAGTCCCTGATTGAGCCAACAAACTACAGTCACCTGGTTTGTAACTTTAAAAAACACGTAACCTTTTATTATACACAGTATTATAAGAACTAGGAACAGGAGTAGGCCATCTGGCCCCTCGATTCAATGAGATCATGGCTGATCTTTGTGGACTCAGCTCCACTCTCCGGCCCGTACACCATATCCCCGAATCCCTTTATTCTTTAGAAAGGTATCTATCTTTTTCTTAAAAACATTTAATGAAGGAGCCTCAACTGCTTCACTGGGCAAGGAATTCCAGAGATTCACAACCCTTTGGGTGAAGAAGTTCCTCCTAAACTCGGTCCTAAATCTACTTCCCCTTATTTTGAGGCTATGCCCCCTAGTTCTGCTTTCCCGACCAGTGGAAACAACCTGCCCGCATCTATCCTATCAATTCCCTTCATAATTTTATATGTTTCAATAAGATCCACCCGCATCCTTCTAAACTCCACTGAGTACAGTCCCAGTCTACTCATTCTATTATAATAAATCTACTCTACTAAGTCTATTATAATAAAACGGACAGAAAATGTAACCAACAATCTATGACCACTTTCCCAGCCCCCTCTTTCTAACGCGCCCCACTCTCTACACACCCACACAGACAAACAACACAGAGGAGAAAGAGTTGTGGAAGGGGAAAGAACATTTTAATAAGAATAAAAGGATAAGGATCTCAGATGCATTGGAATGACTTCCAGTTAATGTCTTTCTGAAGTTCAGGCTTTTGTTTTGGTACTTAGACTTGAAGTGGTTTTCTCTGACAAGGTTGTCTACCTTCTCTGCAGACTCAGCATCATTTCAGGTTCACAGCAAAGAATGTGCCAGGGGATCACTGCTTTCAGAACAAGAGAGCCTTTCTTTCACTTCAGCAAGCGGGAGAGAGAGAGTTCCTTTCACTTCCAAGGTCTAAACACTTCTTCAACGCTCTCTCAAAAAGCATTATGCAGGAATCAATCACTGACTGTTGTCAGGCAGAACACTGTCCATGGCCAGCCCTCTGGTTGCCAGTTAACATATTGAACCGAGTCCCTCCAAGCCTAAGATCCACTCGGTGCTGAAGAGTCTGGCTTCTCCTTTCCAAACACAAACCCTGGGAACACCGTGTCCTGGCAAGCAGGCCGTTTTAACAGAGTCTTCTGCTTAAAGGCACATCCCGATAATGGGTCCACAGACTCAAAATGATAAAAGAAAGGAAATGAAATGTGAACAAAGGAAATGGAACAATTTGATTGGATTGAAGAGAGAAGCTGTTTCCTCTGTTTGGGCGTTTGAGTCCAGCACAAGTGGAGGGGGCAGAACCTTAAAACGGGAGCCAGGCTGTTCTGTGGGGATGTCAGAAAGCTCTTCCTCACACAGAGCAGAAATCTGGAACTTACTCTCCCCAAGTAGGTGTTGATGCTGCCGGAGGGCGTCAATAGGAGCACAGTGGTTACTGACCCTCCGACCAGGGCAGCACGGTGGGTAGCACTGTTGCTTCATAGCGCCAGGGTCCCAGGTTGGATTCCCGGCTTGGGTCATTGTCTGTGCGGAGACATCACATTCTCCCCGTGTCTGCGTGGGTTTCCTCCGCGTGCTCCGGTTTCCTCCCACATGTCCCGAAAGACGTGCTGTTAGGTAATTTGGAGATTCTGAATTCTCCCTCTGTGTACCGGAGTGTGGCGACTACGGGATTTTCACAGGAACTTCATTGCAGTGTTAATGTTATGGGCCAGGGTTTACAGAACACCAAAGTCTATCATGGAATTCACCTGACCCACAACTTTTAATAGATTGTGGTATGGGGAGCACAAGGGCCTACTTTACAGGTGTGATGCAACAGAGATCTAAAGTACTTTTAAAACAAAACAATGTTTATTTATGAATCCAGTTAACCCTTTATAAACCCACAGTAAACATCTTAACAACTATCAGCACCAATAATCCCCACAGATGCAATATTCTATAAGTAACCCTTCATAACTTTCCTAACAACATCCATAAGACCAAAAGACCCTTTTTGCAGAAGGACAGCAGGTTTAAATTCTCTACAGGAACAGGTATTACTTTGAAATCCTCAAATGATCTGGAGACAGTCTTTAGATTGCAGAGAGAGATCCTTATACAGCTGCTTGCTTTGCCTGCAGCTATCCAGCTCTGAAAACGAAATTAAAACACACTGTAGCTACCTGCTCAAAAACGAAAGTGAAAGACAGCCAGCCCAGCTCCACCCACACACTGACATCACTGCAGCTATTTGATAAACACCTTAATAACTACCCAAACAACATCCAGAAGACAAAAGAAACACCTTTTAACAGAAGCACATTAGGTTTACATTCACTACTGAGAACATTTATAATTCTGAATTCACCAAATGATCAAGAGATAGTCTTTTATGGCAGAGAGAACCGCAGTACACCTGCTTGGTCTGGCTTCAGCTCCAACACTCAAAACGAAACTAAAACACACCCTGCAGCAAACTGCCTAAAATGAAAGTAAAAAGCTGACAGACAGCGCAGCTCCTCCCACTCCCTGACATCACTGTAGTAGTAAACACACATTTCTTAAAGGTACTCTCACTACAGATATTTATATACACACCCATTTATAAACACCCATTTCTTAAAGGTACTCTCACATGACAGTGGGCACTGGGACACTGTGCAGCCATTCTCCAGTCAGAAGCCTGGATAATGCGCGCCAGCAGGCAATTTGACAGCAGGAGGCATCACAGGAGAGCTGCATCCTGCCCTTGGCCCCGCTGTCCATTTCCCTCATGCAAGCAGAGTGGCAAATACCAACGGAACGTGCTGGGAATTCTGAGCAGGTAAGGCAGCTACTGCAGTGAGTGAGAGAGAGAAAAAGCAGAGTTAACGTTTGTTTTAATCGTTTGATGGGTTTTAAGTGCACCCGGCAGCAGAGAGGGCAAAAAGGAAGGTTTGATAGGAGAGCTTAACCTACTGACAGGGATGATGCTGCCAAGCGAAAGGAGATGCTGACGGGATGCATGAAAGGGGACAGAGGAGGTGCGAATGGCGTGCTGCAGAACCATCGCCATCAGCTTCCAGCCGTCCGGGGCGGGGGCAGGAGGCAAGACCCAGATTCGGAGCACAGACTGTTGAGTCCGGAAGGGCAGTGACATCCCTCCTCAGAGGGTGGGGCGCTGTTCCTGCAGCTGACACTGAGCTTGATCAGCGCGGCATGGCAGAACAAGGACAGAGAGGTCGGAGCGAGGAACAAGGTGGTGAATTCAAACGGTGGGTGACGAGCTGGCAGGGCGGGGCGGGGGGGGTGACTGGTCACGCTTGGGCACGGAACAGATGCGTCCACTAAACGGTCGGCGAGTCTGTGTTGGTACCCTCCTTCCACCCCCACCCCCAGTGTGGAGGTGGATTAACTGAAAGCAGCCTCCACCCCCAGAGGGATCATTTGGGGCCATGGATGGTGAGCAGGGAGGAGAGGGCAAGGGGCTGCTTCATGACCTGATGAGTGGAGTGGACGTGGATGGAGGGGTTGAGAGGCAAATATTGGCCCCACCACACTGGGGGCAACCGCACACACTGGTCTTTTTCAACTATACAGATCAGAGAGGGAAGAAAAGGTCCTCGGGTACTGACAGTACTGACTCTGTTACAGCGCGGCGCTCCCTAAGTCCTGACCCTCTGACAGTGCGGTGCTCCCTCAGCACTGACCCTCCGACAGTGCGGCGCTCCCTAAGTCCTGACCCTCTGACAGTGCGGTGCTCCCTCAGCACTGACCCTCCGACAGTGCAGTGCTCCCTCAGCACTGACCCTCCGACAGTGCGGCGCTCCCTCAGTACTGACCCTCTGACAGTGCGGTGCTCCCTCAGCACTGACCCTCCGACAGTGCGGCGCTCCCTCAGCACTGACCCTCCGACAGTGCGGCGCTCCCTCAGCACTGACCCTCCGACAGTGCAGTGCTCCCTCAGCACTGACCCTCCAACAGTGCGATGCTCCCTCAGTACTGACCCTCTGACAGTGCGGCGCTCCCTAAGTCCTGACCCTCTGACAGTGCGGTGCTCCCTCAGCACTGACCCTCCGACAGCGCGGCGTCCCTCAGCACTGACCCTATGACAGCGTGGCGCTCCCTCAGCACTGACCCTCCGACAGCGCGGCACTCCCTCAGCACTGACCCTCCGACAGTGCGGCACTCCCTCAGCACTGACCCTCCGACAGTGCGGCGCTCCCTCAGCACTGATCCTCCCACAGTGCGGCACTCCCTCAGCACTGACCCTATGACAGTGCGGCGCTCCCTCAGCACTGACCCTCCGACAGTGCGGCACTCCCTCAGCACTGACCCTCCGACAGTGCGGCGCTCCCTCAGCACTGACCCTCCGACAGTGCGGCGCTCCCTCAGCACTGACCCTCCGACAGCGCGGCACTCCCTCAGCACTGACCCTCCGACAATGCGGCACTCCCTCAGCACTGACTCTCCGACAGTGCGGCGCACCCTCAGCACTGACCCTCCGACAGCGCGGCACTCCCTCAGCACTGATTCTCCCACAGTGCGGCGCTCCCTCAGCACTGACCCTATGACAGTGCGCCGCTCCCTCAGCACTGACCCTCTCACAGTGTGGCGCTCCCTCAGTACTGACCCTCTGACAGTGCGGCACTCCCTCAGCACTGACCCTCCAACAGTGCAGTGCTTCCTCAGCACTGTCCCTCCGACAGTGCGGCGCACCCTCAGCACTGACCCTCCGACAGCGCGGCACTCCTCAGCACTGATCCTCCCACAGTACGGCGCTCCCTCAGCACTGACCCTATGACAGTGCGGCGCTCCCTCAGCATTGACCCTCTCACAGTGTGGCGCTCCCTCAGTACTGACCCTCTGACAGAGCGATGATCCCTCAACACTGACCCTCCGGCAGGATTAGCGTGTGTATGTTTTTCCTGCAGTAATATATATTTCTGATGTTGGTGGCTGCAAAAGGTACAATTAAGATGTTGTAAACGTCGCTAGGAGCTGGGGAACCTTGCACAGACTTAATCTGACACGGCTGGTAGAACAAATGGAGGAGGACTTCAAGAGGTGGGACATGCAGCCTCTATCGCTGGTGGGCAGGGTGCAAGCAATTAAGATGATGGTCCTCCCGAGGTTCTTATTTGAATTTCAATGTCTCCCTATACTAATCACCAAGACCTTTTTTAATAAAATAGATAGGAGCATCACGAGCTTCGTGTGGGCAGGGAAAGTTCCGAGAGTAAGGAGGGGGTTCCTTCAGCGTAGTAGGGATAGAGGAGGACTGGCACTACCAAACTTGGGTGATTACTATTGGGCCGCCAATGTGGCAATGATACGTAGATGGATGATGGAGGGTGAGGGAGCGGCGTGGAAAAGACTGGAGAGAAAGTCCTGTAAAGGGACGAGTTTAGAGGCGCTGGTGACGGCGCCGCTACCGATCTCACCTAAAAAGTTTACCACGAACCCAGTGGTGGCGGCAACACTGAACATATGGGACAGTGGAGGCGACAGAGAGGGGTGCGGGGAGCCCTGGTGGGGTCCCCTATCAGGAACAACCATAGGTTCGCCCCAGGAAGAATGGATGGAGGATTTCAGAGCTGGTACCAGTTGGGAATTAGGAAGGTGGGAGATTTATTTATAGATGGGACTTTTGCGAGCTTGGGAGCATTGGAGGAAAAGTATAAGTTGCCCCGGGGAAATTTCCTGCGATATATGCACGTGAGGGCGTTTACTAGACAACAGGTGAGGGAATTTCCGTTGCTCCCGACACAGGGGATACAGGACAGGGTGCTTTCAGGGGTGTGGGTCGGAGAGGGAAAGGTGTCAGAGATTTATAGAGAGATGAGGGACGAGGGGGAGGAGTCGGTGGGTGAACTAAAAGGAAAGTGGGAAGAAGAATTAGGGGAGGAGATAGAGGAGGGTATGTGGGCTGATGCCCTAAGCAGGGTAAATTCCACTTCCTCATGCGCCAGGCTTAGCCTGATTCAATTTAAGGTGCTACATAGAGCACACATAACGAGGGCAAGATTGAGCAGGTTCTTTGGAGTGGAGGACAAATGTGGGAGGTGTGGCGGGAGCCTGGCAAACCACGCACATATGTTTTGGGCGTGCCCGACACTGGAAGGGTATTGGAAGGGAGTGACGGGAGTGATTTTGCAGGTGGTGAAGGCCCGGGTCAAACCAGGCTGGGGGTTAGCTCTATTTGGAGTTGCGGAAGAGCCGGGAGTGCAGGAGGCGAAAGAGGCCGATGTTGTGGCCTTTGCGTCCCTAGTAGCCCGGCGCAGGATCCTACTCATGTGGAAGGAGGCGAAACCCCCCGGACTGGAGGCCTGGGTAAACGATATGTCGGGGTTCATTAAACTGGAGCAGATAAAGTTTGCCCTGAGAGGATCGGCTCAAGGGTTCACCAGGCGGTGGCAGCCATTTCTCGACTACCTAGGGGAACGTTAGAGGGAAGACAGATGACCAGCAGCAGCAACCCAGGGGGAGGGGGGAGGGTTTAGTTTAGTTTAGGTCAATAGACAATGGGGTTTTGTTACCTGTGTATTGTAAAAAATTTATGTTTTGTTATTGTTTCGTTTGCTTTGTAAGAGGGAAAAATTGTTGTTTGGAAAAAATTTTCAATAAAATATATTTTAAAAAAAAAAGATGTTGTAAACGTGAGGTCATCATTATTTCAAGCCACATTTATATTTCCAAGGAGAGGCCTAATGGTTATGATTTTTGGGAAAAGGTAATTGGAGACATTGGCCGGAATTCTCTGGTACTCGGGATTCACTTTTCATGTTGGCAGTGCACTCACACTATCGGGTTTCGATGTGGCGTGCAGTGGCAGTACCTGCAAACGGCACATGGATGAGAAACACGTGGATGGGGGACCGAGGAATCTCGCCCATTGTGTTTAAACTTAAATAGGTCATGGGATTTGAGTGTAATAACAATGTTGTATGTAATGGGAGGAGCCAGGTCTATAGCAGGCAGTTTTTAGTTTTGGCTGGAAGCTGAGAGCTGAATTGCAGCTTCTGCAGAAGGCAGTCAGATTCGGCATTACTCTGACAGAATATCTCTCTCTCTTCCTCTCCAAGCAACCTTTCAAAGATCTCCGTACCTAGAGATCGTAAGTAATCCTGTGTTTGCGAGCTTCATTTAAAAGTGGGTTCTGGCCCTGTGATGGATTTTGCTTAAACGAGGTTTTGGTTAGAAATTAAAGTGTCTCTTTTTATGGTTAAGCATTGTTCAGCTGGTAATTGTAAGCAATATTTCTATGATGTTAAAGTAGACTAATACTGTGTTCATGACAATGTTTGTTTTTATATGACATATCCCGATTTTCTGAGTGGAATCACTCCTGGAGTGAAGTATCCTTCTCATAGAACATAGAATTTGCAGTGCAGAAGGAGGCCATTCAGCCCATCGAGTCTGCACCAGCTCTTTGGAAAGAGCAATCTACATAAGCCCACACGCCCACCGTATCCCTGTAACCCAGTAACCCCACCCAACCTTTTTGGACACTAAGGGCAATTTATCTTGGCCAATCCACCTAACCTGTGCATCTTTGGACCGTGGGAGGAAACCGGAGCACCCGGAGGAAACCCACACAGACACGGGGAGAACGTGCAGACTCCGCACAGACAGTGACCCAAGCCGGGAATCGAACCTGGGACCCTGGAGCTGTGAAGCAACTGTGCTAACCACTGTGCTGCCCCCCCCCCCCCCCTCTCCTCACAGTCTTGCAAATTTTTAAAAAAGTGTTTGGGATATCCTGTCCGGCAATTGTCGGTTACTGGTCTGTGATCCTTATAGCCTTCCTCCATGGCTCAGAGACATGGACCGTAGGTACGGCAGGCACCTTGAAGCCCAAGGAGAGGTGCCACTTAGCGCAGGCCCATACCAGACGCAGGAGCTGTCGTGAGCCAATCGGCCCGTCGACTCTGCTCTGCCATTCACCGAGGTGGGGCTGCGGCTGGGGGTGGGCTCACTCCACAGCCGGGAGGCAGCGCAGGACGGGATCCCTTTGGCCCATCTGTGCCACCCCACCAGAAGAACCCGTCCATTCTAAAACCAATTTTCCGGCATTTTGGATTGGAGTTGTTTATTGTCACGTGTACCGAGGTACAGTGAAAAGTATTTTTCTGCGAGCAGCTCAACAGATCATTAAGTACATGAGAAGAAAAGGGGATAAAAGAAAATACATAATAGGGCAACACAACATATACAATGTAACTACATAAGCACTGGCATCGGGTGAAGCATACAGGGTGTAGTGTTAATGTGGTCAGTCCATAAGAGGGTCATTTAGGAGTCTGGTGACAGTGGGGAAGAAGCTGTTTTTGAGTCTGTTCGTGTGTGTTCTCAGACTTCTGTATCTCCTGCTCGATGGAAGAAGTTGGAAGAGTGAGTAAGCCGGGTCGGAGGGGTCTTTGATTATGCTGCCCGCTTTCCCCAGGCAGCGGGAGGTGTAGATGGAGTCAATGGATGGGAGGCAGGTTCGTGTGATGGACTGGGCGGTGTTCACGACTCTGAAGTTTCCTGCGGTCCTGGGCCGAGCAGTTGCCGTACCAGGCTGTGATGCAGCCCGATAGGATGCTTTCTATGGTGCATCTGTAAAAGTTGGTAAGAGTCAATTTGGGCAGCACGGTAGCATTGTGGATAGCACAATTGCTTCACAGCTCCAGGGTCCCAGGTTCGATTCCGGCTTGGGTCACTGTCTGTGCGGAGTCTGCACATCCTCCCCGTGTGTGCGTGGGTTTTCTCCGGGTGTTCCGGTTTCCTCCCACAGTCCAAAGATGTGCAGGTTAGGTGGATTGGCCATGATACATTGCCCTTAATGTCCAAAATTGCCCTTAGTGTTGGGTGGGGTTGCTGGGTTATGGGGAAAGGGTGGAGGTGTGGACCTTGGGTAGGGTGCTCTTTCCAAGAGCCGGTGCAGACTCGATGGGCCGAATGGCCTCCTTCTGCACTGTATGATCTATGATCAATGTGGACATGCCGAATTTCCTTAGTTTCCTGAGGAAGTACAGGCGCTGTTGTGCTTTCTTGGTGGTAGCGTCGACGTGGGTGGACCAGGACAGATTTTTGGAGATGTGCACCCCTAGGAATTTGAAACTGCTAACCATCTCCACCTCGGCCCCGTTGATGCTGACAGGGGTGTGTACAGTACTTTGCTTCCTGAAGTCAATTACCAGCTCTTTAGTTTTGCTGGTATTGAGGGAGAGATTGTTGTCGCTACACCACTCCACTAGATTCTCTATCTCCCTCCTGTATTCTGACTCGTCGTTACTCGAGATCCGGCCCACTATGGTCGTGTCGTCAGCAAACTTGTAGATGGAGTTGGAACCAAGTTTTGCTATGCAGTTGTGTGTGTACAGGGAGTAGAGTAGGGGGCTAAGTACGCAGCCTTGCGGGGCGCCGGTGTTGAGGACTATTGTGGAGGAGGTGTTGTTGTTCATTCTTACTGATTGTGGTCTGTGGGTCAGAAAATCGAGGATCCAGTTGCAGAGGGAGGAGCCAAGTCCTAGGTTTTGGAGCTTTGATATGAGCTTGATATTTGACCCGGTGCGTTGCGCTGCTGCGAGTGCTCACACTTATTAGGCTGGGGGAAAGGTACGAAAGTGGGGGAAGACTGTGGGAGGGGGGGTCCAGTGGTGTTGCTAGGCACCAGATAAAATGCGAGATTTTTATTTCTGCTTGTGTGGGTTTCGCCCTCACAACCCAGATTGAACACGCAGAATTGCCCCTTAATTGAAACAAGTGAATTGGGTACTCTAAAATTTAAGAAGAAATTGGGGTTTATTTGTGGCGCTCCCGGGAGCCGGGACTCGAACCCGCGGTGCAGAGCGATGATGGCCCCGCCCCCCCTCGGCTCGCCGCGGGGAGGAGAGGGAAGGGGCGTGACTCCACGGTGATTGATGTGATGTTGGACCAATCCCGTGTCCCAACCCGTCGGCTCCATGAAGTCACAATGCGGAGTGGAGGGCGGGGCCACGAGTCCAATGGTTTATTCAAAGCGGCGGGTCGAGGTTGGTGATGGAATGTGATTGACAGGAGGGGGTGGGAAGCGGAAAGGGAGCTGGATCAATCCAGGGAGAGGGCGGGGCACGTCACGAGATGCTCACGTGATGATACCCGACGCCTGAGTGGGCGGGGCGCGCAGATGTTTGATTGACACCGGCCCCCCCTCCTACGGGGATGGGGGAAGGAAGGGAGGGGCAGATATGCGCCTCTGGTTGGGCGGCCGAGCGGCAGGACGTCACGGGGCGGAGACGGGACTGATGATTGACCGCGGCTGCGCCCAACCAGGAGCAGCGGCGGCGGAGGGGGGCGGGGAGAGGGATGATGGGCAGGCGGCCCGCCGGAACAGAGCATGCGCAGTCGAGGCGCCGGCGGAGCATCCACAAAATGGCGGCGGGAGTTTGGCTGGTGGCGGCAGCCCTGGGGGCAGCGCTGGGCCGGGGCAGGGGCACCGACCAGGTCCCGGTGCTGGCCTGGTCCACCGAGAGGTGAGTGCGGAGATCCGGGGGCAGAGTGAATCCCCCTCTACACTGTCCCCATCAAACACTCCCAGGACAGGTACAGCACGGGGTTAGATACAGAGTAAAGCTCCCTCTACACTGTCCGCATCAAACACTCCCAGGACAGGTACAGCACGGCGTTAGATACAGAGTAAAGCTCCCTCTACACTGTCCCCATCAAACACTCCAGGACAGGTACAGCACGGGGTTAGATACAGAGTAAAGCTCCCTCTACACTGTCCCCATCAAACACTCCAGGACAGGTACAGCACGGGGTTAGATACAGAGTAAAGCTCCCTCTACACTGTCCCCATCAAACACTCCCAGGACAGGTACAGCACGGCGTTAGATACAGAGTAAAGCTCCCTCTACACTGTCCCCATCAAACACTCCCAGGACAGCTACAGCACGGGGTTAGATACAGAGTAAAGCTCCCTCTACACTGTCCCCATCAAACACTCCCAGGACAGGTACAGCACGGGGTTAGATACAGAGTAAAGCTCCCTCTACACTGCCCCAACAAACACTCCCAGGACAGGTACAGCACGGGGTTAGATACAGAGTACAGCTCCCTCTACACTGTCCCCATCAAACACTCCCAGGACAGGTACAGCACTGGGTTAGATACAGAGTAAAGCTCCCTCTACACTGCCCCAACAAACACTCCCAGGACAGGTACAGCACGGGGTTAGATACAGAGTAAAGCTCCCTCGACACTGTCCCCATCAAACACTCCCAGGACAGGTACAGCACGGGGTTAGATACAGAGTACAGCTCCCTCTACACTGTCCCCATCAAACACTCCCAGGACAGGTACAGCACGGGGTTAGATACAGAGTAAAGCTCCCTCGACACTGTCCCCATCAAACACTCCCAGGACAGGTACAGCACGGGGTTAGATACAGAGTAAAGCTCCCTCGACACTGTCCCCATCAAACACTCTTAGGACAGGTACAGCACGGGGTTAGATACAGAGTAAAGCTCCCTCTACACTGTCCCCATCAAACACTCCCAGGACAGGTACAGCACGGGGTGAGATACAGAGTAAAGCTCCCTCTACACTGTCCCCATCAAACACTCCCAGGACAGGTACAGCACGAGGTTAGATACAGAGTAAAGCTCGTTCTACACTGTCCCCATCAAACACTCCCAGGACAGGTACAGCACGGGGTTAGATACAGAGTAAAGCTCGTTCTACACTGTCCCCATCAAACACTCCCAGGACAGGTACAGCACGGAGTTAGATACAGAGTAAAGCTCCCTCTACACTGTCCCCATCAAACACTCCCAGGACAGGTACAGCACGGGGTTAGATACAGAGTAAAGCTCGTTCTACATTGTCCCCATCAAAC
Source organism: Scyliorhinus torazame (assembly GCF_047496885.1). Classification (NCBI taxonomy): domain Eukaryota; kingdom Metazoa; phylum Chordata; class Chondrichthyes; order Carcharhiniformes; family Scyliorhinidae; genus Scyliorhinus; species Scyliorhinus torazame. The sequence goes on from NC_092728.1 coordinate 76,345, forward strand.
ACTCCCAGGACAGGTCCAGCACGAGGTTAGATACAGAGTAAAGCTCGTTCTACACTGTCCCCATCAAACACTCCCAGGACAGGTACAGCACGGGGTTAGATACAGAGTAAAGCTCCCTCTACACTGTCCCCATCAAACACTCCCAGGACAGGTACAGCACGAGGTTAGATACAGAGTAAAGCTCGTTCTACACTGTCCCCATCAAACACTCCCAGGACAGGTACAGCACGGGGTTAGATACAGAGTAAAGCTCGTTCTACACTGTCCCCATCAAACACTCCCAGGACAGGTACAGCACGGGGTTAGATACAGAGTAAAGCTCCCTCTACACTGTCCCCATCAAACACTCCCAGGACAGGTACAGCACGGAGTTAGATACAGAGTAAAGCTCCCTCTACACTGTCCCCATCAAACACTCCCAGGACAGGTACAGCACGGGGTTAGATACAGAGTAAAGCTCGTTCTACACTGTCCCCATCAAACACTCCCAGGACAGGTACAGCACGGGGTTAGATACAGAGTAAAGCTCGTTCTACACTGTCCCCATCAAACACTCCCAGGACAGGTACAGCACGGGGTTAGATACAGAGTAAAGCTCCCTCTACACTGTCCCCATCAAACACTCCCAGGACAGGTACAGCACGGGGTTAGATACAGAGTAAAGCTCGTTCTACACTCTCCCCATCAAACACTCCCAGGACAGGTACAGCACGGGGTTAGATACAGAGTAAAGCTCCCTCTACACTGTCCCCATCAAACACTCCCAGGACAGGTACAGCACGGAGTAGATACAGAGTAAACCTCCGTCTACACTGTCCCCATCCATCACTCCCAGGACAGGTACAGCACGGAGTTAGATACAGAGTAAAGCTCCCTCTACACTGACCCCATCAAACACTCCCAGGACAGGTACAGCACGGGGTTAGATACAGAGTAAAGCTCCCTCTCCACTGTCCCCATCAAACACTCCCAGGACAGGTACAGCACGGGGGTAGATACAGAGTAAAGCTCCCTCTACACTGTCCCCATCAAACACTCCCAGGACAGGTACAGCACGGGGTTAGATACAGAGTAAAGCTCCCTCCACACTGTCCCCATCAAACACTCCCAGGACAGGTACAGCACGGGGTTAGATACAGAGTAAAGCTCGTTCTACACTGTCCCCATCAAACACTCCCAGGACAGGTACAGCACGGAGTTAGATACAGAGTAAAGCTCCCTCTACACTGACCCCATCAAACACTCCCAGGACAGGTACAGCACGGGGTTAGATACAGAGTAAAGCTCCCTCTACACTGTCCCCATCAAACACTCCCAGGACAGGTACAGCACGGAGTTAGATACAGAGTAAAGCTCCCTCTACACTGTCCCCATCAAACATTCCCAGGACAGATACAGCACGGGGTTAGATACAGAGTAAAGCTCCCTCTACACTGTCCCCATCAAACACTCCCAGGACAGGTACAGCACGGGGTTAGATACAGAGTAAAGCTCCCTCTACACTGTCCCCATCAAACACTCCCAAGACAGGTACAGCACGGGGTTAGATACAGAGTAAAGCTCCCTCTGCACTGCCCCATCAAACACTCCCAGGACAGGTACAGCACGGGGTTAGATACAGAGTAAAGCTCCCTCTGCACTGCCCCATCAAACACTCCCAGGACAGGTACAGCACGGGGTTAGATACAGAGTAAAGCTCCCTCTACACTGTCCCCAACAAACACTCCCCGGACAGGTACAGCACGGGGTTAGATACAGAGTAAAGCTCCTCTGCACTGCCCCATCAAACACTCCCAGGACAGGTACAGCACGGGGTTAGATACAGAGTAAAGCTCCCTCTGCACTGCCCCATCAAACACTCCCAGGACAGGTACAGCACGGGGTTAGATACAGAGTAAAGCTCCCTCTACACTGTCCCCATCAAACACTCTCAGGACAGGTACAGCACGGGGTGTGATACAGAGTAAAGCTCCCTCTCCACTGTCCCCATCAAACAGTCCCAGGACAGGTACAGCACGGGGTTAGATACAGAGTAAAGCTCCCTCTACACTGTCCCCATCAAACACTCCCAGGACAGGTACAGCACTGGGTTAGATACAGAGTAAAGCTCCCTCTACACTGTCCCCATCAAACACTCCCAGGACAGGAACAGCACGGGGTTAGATACAGAGTAAAGCTCCCTCTACTCTGTCCCCATCAAACACTCCCAGGACAGGTACAGCACGGGGTTAGATACAGAGTAAAGCTCCCTCTACACTGTCCCCATCAAACACTCCCAGGACAGGTACAGCACGGGGTTAGATACAGAGTAAAGCTCCCTCTACACTGTCCCCATCAAACACTCCCAGGACAGGTACAGCACGGGGTTAGATACAGAGTAAAGCTCCCTCTACACTGCCCCCATCAAACACTCCCAGGACAGGTACAGCACGGGGTGTGATACAGAGTAAACATCCCTCTACACTGTCCCCATCAAACACTCCCAGGACAGGAACAGCACGGGGTTAGATACAGAGTAAAGCTCCCTCTACACTGTCCACATCAAACATTCCCAGGACAGGCACAGCACGGGGTTAGATACAGAGTAATTCTCCCTCTACACTGTCCCCATCAAACACTCCCAGGACAGGTACAGCACGAGGTTAGATACAGAGTAATTCTCCCTCTACACTGTCCCCATCAAACACTCCCAGGACAGGTACAGCACGGGGGTAGATACAGAGTAAAGCTCCCTCTACACTGTCCCCATCAAACACTCCCAGGACAGGAACAGCACGGGGTTAGATACAGAGTAAAGCTCCCTCTACACTGCCCCCATCAAACACTCCCAGGACAGGTACAGCACGGGGTTAGATACAGAGTAAAGCTCCCTCTACACTGTCCCCATCAAACACTCCCAGGACAGGTACAGCACGGGGGTAGATACAGAGTAAAGCTCCCTCTACACTGTCCCCATCAAACATTCCCAGGACAGGCACAGCACGGGGTTAGATACAGAGTAAAGCTCCCTCTACACTGCCCCCATCAAACACTCCCAGGACAGGTACAGCACGGGGTTAGATACAGAGTAAAGCTCCCTCTACACTGTCCCCATCAAACACTCCCAGGACAGGTACAGCACGGGGTTAGATACAGAGTAAAGCTCCCTCTACACTGTCCCTATCAAACACTCCCAGGACAGGTACAGCACGGGGTGTGATACAGAGTAAAGCTCCCTCTCCACTGTCCCCATCAAACAGTCCCAGGACAGGTACAGCACGGGGTTAGATACAGAGTAAAGCTCCCTCTACACTGTCCCCATCAAACACTCCCAGGACAGGTACAGCACTGGGTTAGATACAGAGTAAAGCTCCCTCTACACTGCCCCCATCAAACACTCCCAGGACAGGTACAGCACGGGGTGTGATACAGAGTAAAGCTCCCTCTACACTGTCCCCATCAAACACTCCCAGGACAGGAACAGCACGGGGTTAGATACAGAGTAAAGCTCCCTCTACACTGTCCACATCAAACATTCCCAGGACAGGCACAGCACGGGGTTAGATACAGAGTAATTCTCCCTCTACACTGTCCCCATCAAACACTCCCAGGACAGGTACAGCACGAGGTTAGATACAGAGTAATTCTCCCTCTACACTGTCCCCATCAAACACTCCCAGGACAGGTACAGCACGGGGGTAGATACAGAGTAAAGCTCCCTCTACACTGTCCCCATCAAACACTCCCAGGACAGGAACAGCACGGGGTTAGATACAGAGTAAAGCTCCCTCTACACTGCCCCCATCAAACACTCCCAGGACAGGTACAGCACGGGGTTAGATACAGAGTAAAGCTCCCTCTACACTGTCCCCATCAAACACTCCCAGGACAGGTACAGCACGGGGGTAGATACAGAGTAAAGCTCCCTCTACACTGTCCCCATCAAACATTCCCAGGACAGGCACAGCACGGGGTTAGATACAGAGTAAAGCTCCCTCTACACTGCCCCCATCAAACACTCCCAGGACAGGTACAGCACGGGGTTAGATACAGAGTAAAGCTCCCTCTACACTGTCCCCATCAAACACTCCCAGGACAGGTACAGCACGGGGTTAGATACAGAGTAAAGCTCCCTCTACACTGTCCCTATCAAACACTCCCAGGACAGGTACAGCACGGGGTTAGATACAGAGTAAAGCTCCCTCTACACTGTCCCTATCAAACACTCCCAGGACAGGTACAGCATGGGGTTAGATACAGAGTAAAGCTCCCTCTACACTGTCCCTATCAAACACTCCCAGGACAGGTACAGCACGGGGTTAGATACAGAGTAAAGCTCCCTCGACACTGTCCCTATCAAACACACCCAGGAGAGGTACAGCACGGGGTTAGATACAGAGTAAAGCTCCCTCTACACTGTCCCTATCAAACACTCCCAGGACAGGTACAGCACGGGGTTAGATACAGAGTAAAGCTCCCTCTACACTGTCCCTATCAAACACTCCCAGGACAGGTACAGCACGGGGTTTGATACAGAGTAAAGCTCCCTCTACACTGTCCTCATCAAAGACTCCCAGGACAGGTACAGCACGGGGTAAGATACAGAGTAAAGCTCCCTCTACACTGTCCACATCAAACATTCCCAGGACAGGCACAGCACGGGGTTAGATACAGAGTAATTCTCCCTCTACACTGTCCCCATCAAACACTCCCAGGACAGGTACAGCACGAGGTTAGATACAGAGTAATTCTCCCTCTACACTGTCCCCATCAAACACTCCCAGGACAGGTACAGCACGGGGGTAGATACATAGTAAAGCTCCCTCTACACTGTCCCCATCAAACACTCCCAGGACAGGAACAGCACGGGGTTAGATACAGAGTAAAGCTCCCTCTACACTGCCCCCATCAAACACTCCCAGGACAGGTACAGCACGGGGTTAGATACAGAGTAAAGCTCCCTCTACACTGTCCCCATCAAACACTCCCAGGACAGGTACAGCACGGGGGTAGATACAGAGTAAAGCTCCCTCTACACTGTCCCCATCAAACATTCCCAGGACAGGCACAGCACGGGGTTAGATACAGAGTAAAGCTCCCTCTACACTGCCCCCATCAAACACTCCCAGGACAGGTACAGCACGGGGTTAGATATAGAGTAAAGCTCCCTCTACACTGTCCCCATCAAACACTCCCAGGACAGGTACAGCACGGGGTTAGATACAGAGTAAAGCTCCCTCTACACTGTCCCTATCAAACACTCCCAGGACAGGTACAGCACGGGGTTAGATACAGAGTAAAGCTCCCTCTACACTGTCCCTATCAAACACTCCCAGGACAGGTACAGCATGGGGTTAGATACAGAGTAAAGCTCCCTCTACACTGTCCCTATCAAACACTCCCAGGACAGGTACAGCACGGGGTTAGATACAGAGTAAAGCTCCCTCGACACTGTCCCTATCAAACACACCCAGGACAGGTACAGCACGGGGTTAGATACAGAGTAAAGCTCCCTCTACACTGTCCCTATCAAACACTCCCAGGACAGGTACAGCACGGGGTTAGATACAGAGTAAAGCTCCCCCTACACTGTCCCCATCAAACACTCCCAGGACAGGTACAGCACGGGGTTAGATACAGAGTAAAGCTCCCTCTACACTGTCCTCATCAAAGACTCCCAGGACAGGTACAGCACGGGGTAAGATACAGAGTAAAGCTCCCTCTACACTGTCCCCATCAAACACTCCCAGGACAGGTACAGCACGGAGTTAGATACAGAGTAAAGCTCCCTCTACACTGTCCCCATCAAACACTCTCAGGACAGGTACAGCACGGGGTGTGATACAGAGTAAAGCTCCCTCTACACTGTCCCCATCAAACACTCCCAGGACAGGAACAGCACGGGGTTAGATACAGAGTAAAGCTCCCTCTACTCTGTCCCCATCAAACACTCCCAGGACAGGTACAGCACGGGGTTAGATACAGAGTAAAGCTCCCTCTACACTGTCCCCATCAAACACTCCCAGGACAGGTACAGCACGGGGTTAGATACAGAGTAAAGCTCCCTCTACACTGCCCCCATCAAACACTCCCAGGACAGGTACAGCACGGGGTGTGATACAGAGTAAAGCTCCCTCTACACTGTCCCCATCAAACACTCCCAGGACAGGAACAGCACGGGGTTAGATACAGAGTAAAGCTCCCTCTACACTGTCCACATCAAACATTCCCAGGACAGGCACAGCACGGGGTTAGATACAGAGTAATTCTCCCTCTACACTGTCCCCATCAAACACTCCCAGGACAGGTACAGCACGAGGTTAGATACAGAGTAATTCTCCCTCTACACTGTCCCCATCAAACACTCCCAGGACAGGTACAGCACGGGGGTAGATACAGAGTAAAGCTCCCTCTACACTGTCCCCATCAAACACTCCCAGGACAGGAACAGCACGTGGTTAGATACAGAGTAAAGCTCCCTCTACACTGCCCCCATCAAACACTCCCAGGACAGGTACAGCACGGGGTTAGATACAGAGTAAAGCTCCCTCTACACTGTCCCCATCAAACACTCCCAGGACAGGTACAGCACGGGGGTAGATACAGAGTAAAGCTCCCTCTACACTGTCCCCATGAAACACTCCCAGGACAGGAACAGCACGGGGTTAGATACAGAGTAAAGCTCCCTCTAAACTGTCCCCATCAAACATTCCCAGGACAGGCACAGCACGGGGTTAGATACAGAGTAAAGCTCCCTCTACACTGCCCCCATCAAACACTCCCAGGACAGGTACAGCACGAGGTTAGATACAGAGTAAAGCTCCCTCTACACTACATTAAACACTCCCAGGACAGGTACAGCACGGGGTTAGATACAGAGTAAAGCTCCCTCTACACTGTCCCTATCAAACACTCCCAGGACAGGTACAGCACGGGGTTAGATACAGAGTAAAGCTCCCTCTACACTGTCCCTATCAAACACTCCCAGGACAGGTACAGCACGGGTTTAGATACAGAGTAAAGCTCCCTCTACACTGTCCCCATCAAACACTCCCAGGACAGGTACAGCACGGGGTTAGATACAGAGTAAAGCTCCCTCTACACTGTCCCCATCAAACACTCCCAGGACAGGTACAGCACGGGGTTAGATAGAGAGTAAAGCTCGCTCTACACTGTCCCCATCAAACACTCCCAGGACAGGGACAGCACGGGGTTAGATACAGAGAAAAGCTCCCTCTACACTGACCCCATCAAACACTCCCAGGATAGGTACAACACGGGGTTAGATACAGAGTAAAGCTCCCTCTACACTGTCCACATCAAACACTCCCAGCACAGGTACAGCACGGGGTTAGATACAGAGTAAAGCTCCCTCTACACTGTCCCCATCAAACACTCCCAGGACAGGTACAGCACGGGGTTAGATACAGAGTAAAGCTCCCTCTACACTATCCCCATCAAACACTCCCAGGACAGGGACAGCACGGGGTTAGATACAGAGTAAAGCTCCCTCTGCACTGCCCCATCAAACACTCCCAGGACAGGTACAGCACGGGGTTAGATACAGAGTAAAGCTCCCTCTACACTGTCCCCATCAAACACTCTCAGGACAGGTACAGCACGGGGTGTGATACAGAGTAAAGCTCCCTCTCCACTGTCCCCATCAAACAGTCCCAGGACAGGTACAGCACGGGGTTAGATACAGAGTAAAGCTCCCTCTACACTGTCCCCATCAAACACTCCCAGGACAGGTACAGCACTGGGTTAGATACAGAGTAAAGCTCCCTCTACACTGTCCCCATCAAACACTCCCAGGACAGGAACAGCACGGGGTTAGATACAGAGTAAAGCTCCCTCTACTCTGTCCCCATCAAACACTCCCAGGACAGGTACAGCACGGGGTTAGATACAGAGTAAAGCTCCCTCTACACTGTCCCCATCAAACACTCCCAGGACAGGTACAGCACGGGGTTAGATACAGAGTAAAGCTCCCTCTACACTGTCCCCATCAAACACTCCCAGGACAGGTACAGCACGGGGTTAGATACAGAGTAAAGCTCCCTCTACACTGCCCCCATCAAACACTCCCAGGACAGGTACAGCACGGGGTGTGATACAGAGTAAAGCTCCCTCTACACTGTCCCCATCAAACACTCCCAGGACAGGAACAGCACGGGGTTAGATACAGAGTAAAGCTCCCTCTACACTGTCCACATCAAACATTCCCAGGACAGGCACAGCACGGGGTTAGATACAGAGTAATTCTCCCTCTACACTGTCCCCATCAAACACTCCCAGGACAGGTACAGCACGAGGTTAGATACAGAGTAATTCTCCCTCTACACTGTCCCCATCAAACACTCCCAGGACAGGTACAGCACGGGGGTAGATACAGAGTAAAGCTCCCTCTACACTGTCCCCATCAAACACTCCCAGGACAGGAACAGCACGGGGTTAGATACAGAGTAAAGCTCCCTCTACACTGCCCCCATCAAACACTCCCAGGACAGGTACAGCACGGGGTTAGATACAGAGTAAAGCTCCCTCTACACTGTCCCCATCAAACACTCCCAGGACAGGTACAGCACGGGGGTAGATACAGAGTAAAGCTCCCTCTACACTGTCCCCATCAAACATTCCCAGGACAGGCACAGCACGGGGTTAGATACAGAGTAAAGCTCCCTCTACACTGCCCCCATCAAACACTCCCAGGACAGGTACAGCACGGGGTTAGATACAGAGTAAAGCTCCCTCTACACTGTCCCCATCAAACACTCCCAGGACAGGTACAGCACGGGGTTAGATACAGAGTAAAGCTCCCTCTACACTGTCCCTATCAAACACTCCCAGGACAGGTACAGCACGGGGTTAGATACAGAGTAAAGCTCCCTCTACACTGTCCCTATCAAACACTCCCAGGACAGGTACAGCATGGGGTTAGATACAGAGTAAAGCTCCCTCTACACTGTCCCTATCAAACACTCCCAGGACAGGTACAGCACGGGGTTAGATACAGAGTAAAGCTCCCTCGACACTGTCCCTATCAAACACACCCAGGACAGGTACAGCACGGGGTTAGATACAGAGTAAAGCTCCCTCTACACTGTCCCTATCAAACACTCCCAGGACAGGTACAGCACGGGGTTAGATACAGAGTAAAGCTCCCTCTACACTGTCCCTATCAAACACTCCCAGGACAGGTACAGCACGGGGTTTGATACAGAGTAAAGCTCCCTCTACACTGTCCTCATCAAAGACTCCCAGGACAGGTACAGCACGGGGTAAGATACAGAGTAAAGCTCCCTCTACACTGTCCACATCAAACATTCCCAGGACAGGCACAGCACGGGGTTAGATACAGAGTAATTCTCCCTCTACACTGTCCCCATCAAACACTCCCAGGACAGGTACAGCACGAGGTTAGATACAGAGTAATTCTCCCTCTACACTGTCCCCATCAAACACTCCCAGGACAGGTACAGCACGGGGGTAGATACAGAGTAAAGCTCCCTCTACACTGTCCCCATCAAACACTCCCAGGACAGGAACAGCACGGGGTTAGATACAGAGTAAAGCTCCCTCTACACTGCCCCCATCAAACACTCCCAGGACAGGTACAGCACGGGGTTAGATACAGAGTAAAGCTCCCTCTACACTGTCCCCATCAAACACTCCCAGGACAGGTACAGCACGGGGGTAGATACAGAGTAAAGCTCCCTCTACACTGTCCCCATCAAACATTCCCAGGACAGGCACAGCACGGGGTTAGATACAGAGTAAAGCTCCCTCTACACTGCCCCCATCAAACACTCCCAGGACAGGTACAGCACGGGGTTAGATACAGAGTAAAGCTCCCTCTACACTGTCCCCATCAAACACTCCCAGGACAGGTACAGCACGGGGTTAGATACAGAGTAAAGCTCCCTCTACACTGTCCCTATCAAACACTCCCAGGACAGGTACAGCACGGGGTTAGATACAGAGTAAAGCTCCCTCTACACTGTCCCTATCAAACACTCCCAGGACAGGTACAGCATGGGGTTAGATACAGAGTAAAGCTCCCTCTACACTGTCCCTATCAAACACTCCCAGGACAGGTACAGCACGGGGTTAGATACAGAGTAAAGCTCCCTCGACACTGTCCCTATCAAACACACCCAGGACAGGTACAGCACGGGGTTAGATACAGAGTAAAGCTCCCTCTACACTGTCCCTATCAAACACTCCCAGGACAGGTACAGCACGGGGTTAGATACAGAGTAAAGCTCCCCCTACACTGTCCCCATCAAACACTCCCAGGACAGGTACAGCACGGGGTTAGATACAGAGTAAAGCTCCCTCTACACTGTCCTCATCAAAGACTCCCAGGACAGGTACAGCACGGGGTAAGATACAGAGTAAAGCTCCCTCTACACTGTCCCCATCAAACACTCCCAGGACAGGTACAGCACGGAGTTAGATACAGAGTAAAGCTCCCTCTACACTGTCCCCATCAAACACTCTCAGGACAGGTACAGCACGGGGTGTGATACAGAGTAAAGCTCCCTCTACACTGTCCCCATCAAACACTCCCAGGACAGGAACAGCACGGGGTTAGATACAGAGTAAAGCTCCCTCTACTCTGTCCCCATCAAACACTCCCAGGACAGGTACAGCACGGGGTTAGATACAGAGTAAAGCTCCCTCTACACTGTCCCCATCAAACACTCCCAGGACAGGTACAGCACGGGGTTAGATACAGAGTAAAGCTCCCTCTACACTGCCCCCATCAAACACTCCCAGGACAGGTACAGCACGGGGTGTGATACAGAGTAAAGCTCCCTCTACACTGTCCCCATCAAACACTCCCAGGACAGGAACAGCACGGGGTTAGATACAGAGTAAAGCTCCCTCTACACTGTCCACATCAAACATTCCCAGGACAGGCACAGCACGGGGTTAGATACAGAGTAATTCTCCCTCTACACTGTCCCCATCAAACACTCCCAGGACAGGTACAGCACGAGGTTAGATACAGAGTAATTCTCCCTCTACACTGTCCCCATCAAACACTCCCAGGACAGGTACAGCACGGGGGTAGATACAGAGTAAAGCTCCCTCTACACTGTCCCCATCAAACACTCCCAGGACAGGAACAGCACGGGGTTAGATACAGAGTAAAGCTCCCTCTACACTGCCCCCATCAAACACTCCCAGGACAGGTACAGCACGGGGTTAGATACAGAGTAAAGCTCCCTCTACACTGTCCCCATCAAACACTCCCAGGACAGGTACAGCACGGGGGTAGATACAGAGTAAAGCTCCCTCTACACTGTCCCCATGAAACACTCCCAGGACAGGAACAGCACGGGGTTAGATACAGAGTAAAGCTCCCTCTAAACTGTCCCCATCAAACATTCCCAGGACAGGCACAGCACGGGGTTAGATACAGAGTAAAGCTCCCTCTACACTGCCCCCATCAAACACTCCCAGGACAGGTACAGCACGAGGTTAGATACAGAGTAAAGCTCCCTCTACACTACATTAAACACTCCCAGGACAGGTACAGCACGGGGTTAGATACAGAGTAAAGCTCCCTCTACACTGTCCCTATCAAATACTCCCAGGACAGGTACAGCACGGGGTTAGATACAGAGTAAAGCTCCCTCTACACTGTCCCTATCAAACACTCCCAGGACAGGTACAGCACGGGTTTAGATACAGAGTAAAGCTCCCTCTACACTGTCCCTATCAAACACTCCCAGGACAGGTACAGCACGGGTTTAGATACAGAGTAAAGCTCCCTCTACACTGTCCCCATCAAACACTCCCAGGACAGGTACAGCACGGGGTTAGATACAGAGTAAAGCTCCCTCTACACTGTCCCCATCAAACACTCCCAGGACAGGTACAGCACGGGGTTAGATAGAGAGTAAAGCTCGCTCTACACTGTCCCCATCAAACACTCCCAGGACAGGGACAGCACGGGGTTAGATACAGAGAAAAGCTCCCTCTACACTGACCCCATCAAACACTCCCAGGATAGGTACAACACGGGGTTAGATACAGAGTAAAGCTCCCTCTACACTGTCCACATCAAACACTCCCAGCACAGGTACAGCACGGGGTTAGATACAGAGTAAAGCTCCCTCTACACTGTCCCCATCAAACACTCCCAGGACAGGTACAGCACGGGGTTAGATACAGAGTAAAGCTCCCTCTACACTATCCCCATCAAACACTCCCAGGACAGGGACAGCACGGGGTTAGATACAGAGTAAAGCTCCCTCTGCACTGCCCCATCAAACACTCCCAGGACAGGTACAGCACGGGGTTAGATACAGAGTAAAGCTCCCTCTACACTGTCCCCATCAAACACTCTCAGGACAGGTACAGCACGGGGTGTGATACAGAGTAAAGCTCCCTCTCCACTGTCCCCATCAAACAGTCCCAGGACAGGTACAGCACGGGGTTAGATACAGAGTAAAGCTCCCTCTACACTGTCCCCATCAAACACTCCCAGGACAGGTACAGCACTGGGTTAGATACAGAGTAAAGCTCCCTCTACACTGTCCCCATCAAACACTCCCAGGACAGGAACAGCACGGGGTTAGATACAGAGTAAAGCTCCCTCTACTCTGTCCCCATCAAACACTCCCAGGACAGGTACAGCACGGGGTTAGATACAGAGTAAAGCTCCCTCTACACTGTCCCCATCAAACACTCCCAGGACAGGTACAGCACGGGGTTAGATACAGAGTAAAGCTCCCTCTACACTGTCCCCATCAAACACTCCCAGGACAGGTACAGCACGGGGTTAGATACAGAGTAAAGCTCCCTCTACACTGCCCCCATCAAACACTCCCAGGACAGGTACAGCACGGGGTGTGATACAGAGTAAAGCTCCCTCTACACTGTCCCCATCAAACACTCCCAGGACAGGAACAGCACGGGGTTAGATACAGAGTAAAGCTCCCTCTACACTGTCCACATCAAACATTCCCAGGACAGGCACAGCACGGGGTTAGATACAGAGTAATTCTCCCTCTACACTGTCCCCATCAAACACTCCCAGGACAGGTACAGCACGAGGTTAGATACAGAGTAATTCTCCCTCTACACTGTCCCCATCAAACACTCCCAGGACAGGTACAGCACGGGGGTAGATACAGAGTAAAGCTCCCTCTACACTGTCCCCATCAAACACTCCCAGGACAGGAACAGCACGGGGTTAGATACAGAGTAAAGCTCCCTCTACACTGCCCCCATCAAACACTCCCAGGACAGGTACAGCACGGGGTTAGATACAGAGTAAAGCTCCCTCTACACTGTCCCCATCAAACACTCCCAGGACAGGTACAGCACGGGGGTAGATACAGAGTAAAGCTCCCTCTACACTGTCCCCATCAAACATTCCCAGGACAGGCACAGCACGGGGTTAGATACAGAGTAAAGCTCCCTCTACACTGCCCCCATCAAACACTCCCAGGACAGGTACAGCACGGGGTTAGATACAGAGTAAAGCTCCCTCTACACTGTCCCCATCAAACACTCCCAGGACAGGTACAGCACGGGGTTAGATACAGAGTAAAGCTCCCTCTACACTGTCCCTATCAAACACTCCCAGGACAGGTACAGCACGGGGTTAGATACAGAGTAAAGCTCCCTCTACACTGTCCCTATCAAACACTCCCAGGACAGGTACAGCATGGGGTTAGATACAGAGTAAAGCTCCCTCTACACTGTCCCTATCAAACACTCCCAGGACAGGTACAGCACGGGGTTAGATACAGAGTAAAGCTCCCTCGACACTGTCCCTATCAAACACACCCAGGACAGGTACAGCACGGGGTTAGATACAGAGTAAAGCTCCCTCTACACTGTCCCTATCAAACACTCCCAGGACAGGTACAGCACGGGGTTAGATACAGAGTAAAGCTCCCTCTACACTGTCCCTATCAAACACTCCCAGGACAGGTACAGCACGGGGTTTGATACAGAGTAAAGCTCCCTCTACACTGTCCTCATCAAAGACTCCCAGGACAGGTACAGCACGGGGTAAGATACAGAGTAAAGCTCCCTCTACACTGTCCACATCAAACATTCCCAGGACAGGCACAGCACGGGGTTAGATACAGAGTAATTCTCCCTCTACACTGTCCCCATCAAACACTCCCAGGACAGGTACAGCACGAGGTTAGATACAGAGTAATTCTCCCTCTACACTGTCCCCATCAAACACTCCCAGGACAGGTACAGCACGGGGGTAGATACAGAGTAAAGCTCCCTCTACACTGTCCCCATCAAACACTCCCAGGACAGGAACAGCACGGGGTTAGATACAGAGTAAAGCTCCCTCTACACTGCCCCCATCAAACACTCCCAGGACAGGTACAGCACGGGGTTAGATACAGAGTAAAGCTCCCTCTACACTGTCCCCATCAAACACTCCCAGGACAGGTACAGCACGGGGGTAGATACAGAGTAAAGCTCCCTCTACACTGTCCCCATCAAACATTCCCAGGACAGGCACAGCACGGGGTTAGATACAGAGTAAAGCTCCCTCTACACTGCCCCCATCAAACACTCCCAGGACAGGTACAGCACGGGGTTAGATACAGAGTAAAGCTCCCTCTACACTGTCCCCATCAAACACTCCCAGGACAGGTACAGCACGGGGTTAGATACAGAGTAAAGCTCCCTCTACACTGTCCCTATCAAACACTCCCAGGACAGGTACAGCACGGGGTTAGATACAGAGTAAAGCTCCCTCTACACTGTCCCTATCAAACACTCCCAGGACAGGTACAGCATGGGGTTAGATACAGAGTAAAGCTCCCTCTACACTGTCCCTATCAAACACTCCCAGGACAGGTACAGCACGGGGTTAGATACAGAGTAAAGCTCCCTCGACACTGTCCCTATCAAACACACCCAGGACAGGTACAGCACGGGGTTAGATACAGAGTAAAGCTCCCTCTACACTGTCCCTATCAAACACTCCCAGGACAGGTACAGCACGGGGTTAGATACAGAGTAAAGCTCCCCCTACACTGTCCCCATCAAACACTCCCAGGACAGGTACAGCACGGGGTTAGATACAGAGTAAAGCTCCCTCTACACTGTCCTCATCAAAGACTCCCAGGACAGGTACAGCACGGGGTAAGATACAGAGTAAAGCTCCCTCTACACTGTCCCCATCAAACACTCCCAGGACAGGTACAGCACGGAGTTAGATACAGAGTAAAGCTCCCTCTACACTGTCCCCATCAAACACTCTCAGGACAGGTACAGCACGGGGTGTGATACAGAGTAAAGCTCCCTCTACACTGTCCCCATCAAACACTCCCAGGACAGGAACAGCACGGGGTTAGATACAGAGTAAAGCTCCCTCTACTCTGTCCCCATCAAACACTCCCAGGACAGGTACAGCACGGGGTTAGATACAGAGTAAAGCTCCCTCTACACTGTCCCCATCAAACACTCCCAGGACAGGTACAGCACGGGGTTAGATACAGAGTAAAGCTCCCTCTACACTGCCCCCATCAAACACTCCCAGGACAGGTACAGCACGGGGTGTGATACAGAGTAAAGCTCCCTCTACACTGTCCCCATCAAACACTCCCAGGACAGGAACAGCACGGGGTTAGATACAGAGTAAAGCTCCCTCTACACTGTCCACATCAAACATTCCCAGGACAGGCACAGCACGGGGTTAGATACAGAGTAATTCTCCCTCTACACTGTCCCCATCAAACACTCCCAGGACAGGTACAGCACGAGGTTAGATACAGAGTAATTCTCCCTCTACACTGTCCCCATCAAACACTCCCAGGACAGGTACAGCACGGGGGTAGATACAGAGTAAAGCTCCCTCTACACTGTCCCCATCAAACACTCCCAGGACAGGAACAGCACGGGGTTAGATACAGAGTAAAGCTCCCTCTACACTGCCCCCATCAAACACTCCCAGGACAGGTACAGCACGGGGTTAGATACAGAGTAAAGCTCCCTCTACACTGTCCCCATCAAACACTCCCAGGACAGGTACAGCACGGGGGTAGATACAGAGTAAAGCTCCCTCTACACTGTCCCCATGAAACACTCCCAGGACAGGAACAGCACGGGGTTAGATACAGAGTAAAGCTCCCTCTAAACTGTCCCCATCAAACATTCCCAGGACAGGCACAGCACGGGGTTAGATACAGAGTAAAGCTCCCTCTACACTGCCCCCATCAAACACTCCCAGGACAGGTACAGCACGAGGTTAGATACAGAGTAAAGCTCCCTCTACACTACATTAAACACTCCCAGGACAGGTACAGCACGGGGTTAGATACAGAGTAAAGCTCCCTCTACACTGTCCCTATCAAATACTCCCAGGACAGGTACAGCACGGGGTTAGATACAGAGTAAAGCTCCCTCTACACTGTCCCTATCAAACACTCCCAGGACAGGTACAGCACGGGTTTAGATACAGAGTAAAGCTCCCTCTACACTGTCCCCATCAAACACTCCCAGGACAGGTACAGCACGGGGTTAGATACAGAGTAAAGCTCCCTCTACACTGTCCCCATCAAACACTCCCAGGACAGGTACAGCACGGGGTTAGATAGAGAGTAAAGCTCGCTCTACACTGTCCCCATCAAACACTCCCAGGACAGGGACAGCACGGGGTTAGATACAGAGAAAAGCTCCCTCTACACTGACCCCATCAAACACTCCCAGGATAGGTACAACACGGGGTTAGATACAGAGTAAAGCTCCCTCTACACTGTCCACATCAAACACTCCCAGCACAGGTACAGCACGGGGTTAGATACAGAGTAAAGCTCCCTCTACACTGTCCCCATCAAACACTCCCAGGACAGGTACAGCACGGGGTTAGATACAGAGTAAAGCTCCCTCTACACTATCCCCATCAAACACTCCCAGGACAGGGACAGCACGGGGTTAGATACAGAGTAAAGCTCGCTCTACACTGTCCCCATCAAACACTCCCAGGACAGGGACAGCACGGGGTTAGATACAGAGAAAAGCTCCCTCTACACTGACCCCATCAAACACTCCCAGGATAGGTACAACACGGGGTTAGATACAGAGTAAAGCTCCCTCTACACTGTCCACATCAAACACTCCCAGGACAGATACAGCACGGGGTTAGATACAGAGTAAAGCTCCCTCTACACTGTCCCCATCAAACACTCCCAGGACAGGTACAGCACGGGGTTAGATACAGAGTAAAGCTCCCTCTACACTGTCCCCATCAAACACTCCCAGGACAGGTACAGCACGGGGTTAGATACAGAGAAAAGCTCGCTCTACACTGTCCCCATCAAACACTCCCAGGACAGGTACAGCACAGGGTTAGATACAGAGTAAAGCTCCCTCTACACTGTCCCCATCAAACACTCCCAGGACAGGTACAGCACAGGGTTAGATACAGAGTAAAGCTCCCTCTACACTGTCCCCATCAAACACTCTCAGGACAGGTACAGCACGGGGTGTGATACAGAGTAAAGCTCCCTCTACACTGTCCCCATCAAACACTCCCAGGACAGGAACAGCACGGGGTTAGATACAGAGTAAAGCTCCCTCTACTCTGTCCCCATCAAACACTCCCAGGACAGGTACAGCACGGGGTTAGATACAGAGTAAAGCTCCCTCTACACTGTCCCCATCAAACACTCCCAGGACAGGTACAGCACGGGGTTAGATACAGAGTAAAGCTCCCTCTACACTGCCCCCATCAAACACTCCCAGGACAGGTACAGCACGGGGTGTGATACAGAGTAAAGCTCCCTCTACACTGTCCCCATCAAACACTCCCAGGACAGGAACAGCACGGGGTTAGATACAGAGTAAAGCTCCCTCTACACTGTCCACATCAAACATTCCCAGGACAGGCACAGCACGGGGTTAGATACAGAGTAATTCTCCCTCTACACTGTCCCCATCAAACACTCCCAGGACAGGTACAGCACGAGGTTAGATACAGAGTAATTCTCCCTCTACACTGTCCCCATCAAACACTCCCAGGACAGGTACAGCACGGGGGTAGATACAGAGTAAAGCTCCCTCTACACTGTCCCCATCAAACACTCCCAGGACAGGAACAGCACGTGGTTAGATACAGAGTAAAGCTCCCTCTACACTGCCCCCATCAAACACTCCCAGGACAGGTACAGCACGGGGTTAGATACAGAGTAAAGCTCCCTCTACACTGTCCCCATCAAACACTCCCAGGACAGGTACAGCACGGGGGTAGATACAGAGTAAAGCTCCCTCTACACTGTCCCCATGAAACACTCCCAGGACAGGAACAGCACGGGGTTAGATACAGAGTAAAGCTCCCTCTAAACTGTCCCCATCAAACATTCCCAGGACAGGCACAGCACGGGGTTAGATACAGAGTAAAGCTCCCTCTACACTGCCCCCATCAAACACTCCCAGGACAGGTACAGCACGAGGTTAGATACAGAGTAAAACTCGCTCTACACTACATTAAACACTCCCAGGACAGGTACAGCACGGGGTTAGATACAGAGTAAAGCTCCCTCTACACTGTCCCTATCAAACACTCCCAGGACAGGTACAGCACGGGGTTAGATACAGAGTAAAGCTCCCTCTACACTGTCCCTATCAAACACTCCCAGGACAGGTACAGCACGGGTTTAGATACAGAGTAAAGCTCCCTCTACACTGTCCCCATCAAACACTCCCAGGACAGGTACAGCACGGGGTTAGATACAGAGAAAAGCTCCCTCTACACTGACCCCATCAAACACTCCCAGGATAGGTACAACACGGGGTTAGATACAGAGTAAAGCTCCCTCTACACTGTCCACATCAAACACTCCCAGCACAGGTACAGCACGGGGTTAGATACAGAGTAAAGCTCCCTCTACACTATCCCCATCAAACACTCCCAGGACAGGGACAGCACGGGGTTAGATACAGAGTAAAGCTCCCTCTGCACTGCCCCATCAAACACTCCCAGGACAGGTACAGCACGGGGTTAGATACAGAGTAAAGCTCCCTCTACACTGTCCCCATCAAACACTCTCAGGACAGGTACAGCACGGGGTGTGATACAGAGTAAAGCTCCCTCTCCACTGTCCCCATCAAACAGTCCCAGGACAGGTACAGCACGGGGTTAGATACAGAGTAAAGCTCCCTCTACACTGTCCCCATCAAACACTCCCAGGACAGGTACAGCACTGGGTTAGATACAGAGTAAAGCTCCCTCTACACTGTCCCCATCAAACACTCCCAGGACAGGAACAGCACGGGGTTAGATACAGAGTAAAGCTCCCTCTACTCTGTCCCCATCAAACACTCCCAGGACAGGTACAGCACGGGGTTAGATACAGAGTAAAGCTCCCTCTACACTGTCCCCATCAAACACTCCCAGGACAGGTACAGCACGGGGTTAGATACAGAGTAAAGCTCCCTCTACACTGTCCCCATCAAACACTCCCAGGACAGGTACAGCACGGGGTTAGATACAGAGTAAAGCTCCCTCTACACTGTCCCCATCAAACACTCCCAGGACAGGTACAGCACGGGGGTAGATACAGAGTAAAGCTCCCTCTACACTGTCCCCATGAAACACTCCCAGGACAGGAACAGCACGGGGTTAGATACAGAGTAAAGCTCCCTCTAAACTGTCCCCATCAAACATTCCCAGGACAGGCACAGCACGGGGTTAGATACAGAGTAAAGCTCCCTCTACACTGCCCCCATCAAACACTCCCAGGACAGGTACAGCACGAGGTTAGATACAGAGTAAAGCTCCCTCTACACTACATTAAACACTCCCAGGACAGGTACAGCACGGGGTTAGATACAGAGTAAAGCTCCCTCTACACTGTCCCTATCAAATACTCCCAGGACAGGTACAGCACGGGGTTAGATACAGAGTAAAGCTCCCTCTACACTGTCCCTATCAAACACTCCCAGGACAGGTACAGCACGGGTTTAGATACAGAGTAAAGCTCCCTCTACACTGTCCCCATCAAACACTCCCAGGACAGGTACAGCACGGGGTTAGATACAGAGTAAAGCTCCCTCTACACTGTCCCCATCAAACACTCCCAGGACAGGTACAGCACGGGGTTAGATAGAGAGTAAAGCTCGCTCTACACTGTCCCCATCAAACACTCCCAGGACAGGGACAGCACGGGGTTAGATACAGAGAAAAGCTCCCTCTACACTGACCCCATCAAACACTCCCAGGATAGGTACAACACGGGGTTAGATACAGAGTAAAGCTCCCTCTACACTGTCCACATCAAACACTCCCAGCACAGGTACAGCACGGGGTTAGATACAGAGTAAAGCTCCCTCTACACTGTCCCCATCAAACACTCCCAGGACAGGTACAGCACGGGGTTAGATACAGAGTAAAGCTCCCTCTACACTATCCCCATCAAACACTCCCAGGACAGGGACAGCACGGGGTTAGATACAGAGTAAAGCTCGCTCTACACTGTCCCCATCAAACACTCCCAGGACAGGGACAGCACGGGGTTAGATACAGAGAAAAGCTCCCTCTACACTGACCCCATCAAACACTCCCAGGATAGGTACAACACGGGGTTAGATACAGAGTAAAGCTCCCTCTACACTGTCCACATCAAACACTCCCAGGACAGATACAGCACGGGGTTAGATGCAGAGTAAAGCTCCCTCTACACTGTCCCCATCAAACACTCCCAGGACAGGTACAGCACGGGGTTAGATACAGAGTAAAGCTCCCTCTACACTGTCCCCATCAAACACTCCCAGGACAGGTACAGCACGGGGTTAGATACAGAGAAAAGCTCGCTCTACACTGTCCCCATCAAACACTCCCAGGACAGGTACAGCACAGGGTTAGATACAGAGTAAAGCTCCCTCTACACTGTCCCCATCAAACACTCCCAGGACAGGTACAGCACAGGGTTAGATACAGAGTAAAGCTCCCTCTACACTGTCCCCATCAAACACTCTCAGGACAGGTACAGCACGGGGTGTGATACAGAGTAAAGCTCCCTCTACACTGTCCCCATCAAACACTCCCAGGACAGGAACAGCACGGGGTTAGATACAGAGTAAAGCTCCCTCTACTCTGTCCCCATCAAACACTCCCAGGACAGGTACAGCACGGGGTTAGATACAGAGTAAAGCTCCCTCTACACTGTCCCCATCAAACACTCCCAGGACAGGTACAGCACGGGGTTAGATACAGAGTAAAGCTCCCTCTACACTGCCCCCATCAAACACTCCCAGGACAGGTACAGCACGGGGTGTGATACAGAGTAAAGCTCCCTCTACACTGTCCCCATCAAACACTCCCAGGACAGGAACAGCACGGGGTTAGATACAGAGTAAAGCTCCCTCTACACTGTCCACATCAAACATTCCCAGGACAGGCACAGCACGGGGTTAGATACAGAGTAATTCTCCCTCTACACTGTCCCCATCAAACACTCCCAGGACAGGTACAGCACGAGGTTAGATACAGAGTAATTCTCCCTCTACACTGTCCCCATCAAACACTCCCAGGACAGGTACAGCACGGGGGTAGATACAGAGTAAAGCTCCCTCTACACTGTCCCCATCAAACACTCCCAGGACAGGAACAGCACGTGGTTAGATACAGAGTAAAGCTCCCTCTACACTGCCCCCATCAAACACTCCCAGGACAGGTACAGCACGGGGTTAGATACAGAGTAAAGCTCCCTCTACACTGTCCCCATCAAACACTCCCAGGACAGGTACAGCACGGGGGTAGATACAGAGTAAAGCTCCCTCTACACTGTCCCCATGAAACACTCCCAGGACAGGAACAGCACGGGGTTAGATACAGAGTAAAGCTCCCTCTAAACTGTCCCCATCAAACATTCCCAGGACAGGCACAGCACGGGGTTAGATACAGAGTAAAGCTCCCTCTACACTGCCCCCATCAAACACTCCCAGGACAGGTACAGCACGAGGTTAGATACAGAGTAAAGCTCCCTCTACACTACATTAAACACTCCCAGGACAGGTACAGCACGGGGTTAGATACAGAGTAAAGCTCCCTCTACACTGTCCCTATCAAACACTCCCAGGACAGGTACAGCACGGGGTTAGATACAGAGTAAAGCTCCCTCTACACTGTCCCTATCAAACACTCCCAGGACAGGTACAGCACGGGTTTAGATACAGAGTAAAGCTCCCTCTACACTGTCCCCATCAAACACTCCCAGGACAGGTACAGCACGGGGTTAGATACAGAGTAAAGCTCCCTCTACACTGTCCCCATCAAACACTCCCAGGACAGGTACAGCACGGGGTTAGATAGAGAGTAAAGCTCGCTCTACACTGTCCCCATCAAACACTCCCAGGACAGGGACAGCACGGGGTTAGATACAGAGAAAAGCTCCCTCTACACTGACCCCATCAAACACTCCCAGGATAGGTACAACACGGGGTTAGATACAGAGTAAAGCTCCCTCTACACTGTCCACATCAAACACTCCCAGCACAGGTACAGCACGGGGTTAGATACAGAGTAAAGCTCCCTCTACACTGTCCCCATCAAACACTCCCAGGACAGGTACAGCACGGGGTTAGATACAGAGTAAAGCTCCCTCTACACTATCCCCATCAAACACTCCCAGGACAGGGACAGCACGGGGTTAGATACAGAGTAAAGCTCCCTCTGCACTGCCCCATCAAACACTCCCAGGACAGGTACAGCACGGGGTTAGATACAGAGTAAAGCTCCCTCTACACTGTCCCCATCAAACACTCTCAGGACAGGTACAGCACGGGGTGTGATACAGAGTAAAGCTCCCTCTCCACTGTCCCCATCAAACAGTCCCAGGACAGGTACAGCACGGGGTTAGATACAGAGTAAAGCTCCCTCTACACTGTCCCCATCAAACACTCCCAGGACAGGTACAGCACTGGGTTAGATACAGAGTAAAGCTCCCTCTACACTGTCCCCATCAAACACTCCCAGGACAGGAACAGCACGGGGTTAGATACAGAGTAAAGCTCCCTCTACTCTGTCCCCATCAAACACTCCCAGGACAGGTACAGCACGGGGTTAGATACAGAGTAAAGCTCCCTCTACACTGTCCCCATCAAACACTCCCAGGACAGGTACAGCACGGGGTTAGATACAGAGTAAAGCTCCCTCTACACTGTCCCCATCAAACACTCCCAGGACAGGTACAGCACGGGGTTAGATACAGAGTAAAGCTCCCTCTACACTGCCCCCATCAAACACTCCCAGGACAGGTACAGCACGGGGTGTGATACAGAGTAAACATCCCTCTACACTGTCCCCATCAAACACTCCCAGGACAGGAACAGCACGGGGTTAGATACAGAGTAAAGCTCCCTCTACACTGTCCACATCAAACATTCCCAGGACAGGCACAGCACGGGGTTAGATACAGAGTAATTCTCCCTCTACACTGTCCCCATCAAACACTCCCAGGACAGGTACAGCACGAGGTTAGATACAGAGTAATTCTCCCTCTACACTGTCCCCATCAAACACTCCCAGGACAGGTACAGCACGGGGGTAGATACAGAGTAAAGCTCCCTCTACACTGTCCCCATCAAACACTCCCAGGACAGGAACAGCACGGGGTTAGATACAGAGTAAAGCTCCCTCTACACTGCCCCCATCAAACACTCCCAGGACAGGTACAGCACGGGGTTAGATACAGAGTAAAGCTCCCTCTACACTGTCCCCATCAAACACTCCCAGGACAGGTACAGCACGGGGGTAGATACAGAGTAAAGCTCCCTCTACACTGTCCCCATCAAACATTCCCAGGACAGGCACAGCACGGGGTTAGATACAGAGTAAAGCTCCCTCTACACTGCCCCCATCAAACACTCCCAGGACAGGTACAGCACGGGGTTAGATACAGAGTAAAGCTCCCTCTACACTGTCCCCATCAAACACTCCCAGGACAGGTACAGCACGGGGTTAGATACAGAGTAAAGCTCCCTCTACACTGTCCCTATCAAACACTCCCAGGACAGGTACAGCACGGGGTGTGATACAGAGTAAAGCTCCCTCTCCACTGTCCCCATCAAACAGTCCCAGGACAGGTACAGCACGGGGTTAGATACAGAGTAAAGCTCCCTCTACACTGTCCCCATCAAACACTCCCAGGACAGGTACAGCACTGGGTTAGATACAGAGTAAAGCTCCCTCTACACTGTCCCCATCAAACACTCCCAGGACAGGAACAGCACGGGGTTAGATACAGAGTAAAGCTCCCTCTACTCTGTCCCCATCAAACACTCCCAGGACAGGTACAGCACGGGGTTAGATACAGAGTAAAGCTCCCTCTACACTGTCCCCATCAAACACTCCCAGGACAGGTACAGCACGGGGTTAGATACAGAGTAAAGCTCCCTCTACACTGTCCCCATCAAACACTCCCAGGACAGGTACAGCACGGGGTTAGATACAGAGTAAAGCTCCCTCTACACTGCCCCCATCAAACACTCCCAGGACAGGTACAGCACGGGGTGTGATACAGAGTAAAGCTCCCTCTACACTGTCCCCATCAAACACTCCCAGGACAGGAACAGCACGGGGTTAGATACAGAGTAAAGCTCCCTCTACACTGTCCACATCAAACATTCCCAGGACAGGCACAGCACGGGGTTAGATACAGAGTAATTCTCCCTCTACACTGTCCCCATCAAACACTCCCAGGACAGGTACAGCACGAGGTTAGATACAGAGTAATTCTCCCTCTACACTGTCCCCATCAAACACTCCCAGGACAGGTACAGCACGGGGGTAGATACAGAGTAAAGCTCCCTCTACACTGTCCCCATCAAACACTCCCAGGACAGGAACAGCACGGGGTTAGATACAGAGTAAAGCTCCCTCTACACTGCCCCCATCAAACACTCCCAGGACAGGTACAGCACGGGGTTAGATACAGAGTAAAGCTCCCTCTACACTGTCCCCATCAAACACTCCCAGGACAGGTACAGCACGGGGGTAGATACAGAGTAAAGCTCCCTCTACACTGTCCCCATCAAACATTCCCAGGACAGGCACAGCACGGGGTTAGATACAGAGTAAAGCTCCCTCTACACTGCCCCCATCAAACACTCCCAGGACAGGTACAGCACGGGGTTAGATACAGAGTAAAGCTCCCTCTACACTGTCCCCATCAAACACTCCCAGGACAGGTACAGCACGGGGTTAGATACAGAGTAAAGCTCCCTCTACACTGTCCCTATCAAACACTCCCAGGACAGGTACAGCACGGGGTTAGATACAGAGTAAAGGTCCCTCTACACTGTCCCTATCAAACACTCCCAGGACAGGTACAGCATGGGGTTAGATACAGAGTAAAGCTCCCTCTACACTGTCCCTATCAAACACTCCCAGGACAGGTACAGCACGGGGTTAGATACAGAGTAAAGCTCCCTCGACACTGTCCCTATCAAACACACCCAGGACAGGTACAGCACGGGGTTAGATACAGAGTAAAGCTCCCTCTACACTGTCCCTATCAAACACTCCCAGGACAGGTACAGCACGGGGTTAGATACAGAGTAAAGCTCCCTCTACACTGTCCCTATCAAACACTCCCAGGACAGGTACAGCACGGGGTTTGATACAGAGTAAAGCTCCCTCTACACTGTCCTCATCAAAGACTCCCAGGACAGGTACAGCACGGGGTAAGATACAGAGTAAAGCTCCCTCTACACTGTCCACATCAAACATTCCCAGGACAGGCACAGCACGGGGTTAGATACAGAGTAATTCTCCCTCTACACTGTCCCCATCAAACACTCCCAGGACAGGTACAGCACGAGGTTAGATACAGAGTAATTCTCCCTCTACACTGTCCCCATCAAACACTCCCAGGACAGGTACAGCACGGGGGTAGATACAGAGTAAAGCTCCCTCTACACTGTCCCCATCAAACACTCCCAGGACAGGAACAGCACGGGGTTAGATACAGAGTAAAGCTCCCTCTACACTGCCCCCATCAAACACTCCCAGGACAGGTACAGCACGGGGTTAGATACAGAGTAAAGCTCCCTCTACACTGTCCCCATCAAACACTCCCAGGACAGCTACAGCACGGGGGTAGATACAGAGTAAAGCTCCCTCTACACTGTCCCCATCAAACATTCCCAGGACAGGCACAGCACGGGGTTAGATACAGAGTAAAGCTCCCTCTACACTGCCCCCATCAAACACTCCCAGGACAGGTACAGCACGGGGTTAGATACAGAGTAAAGCTCCCTCTACACTGTCCCCATCAAACACTCCCAGGACAGGTACAGCACGGGGTTAGATACAGAGTAAAGCTCCCTCTACACTGTCCCTATCAAACACTCCCAGGACAGGTACAGCACGGGGTTAGATACAGAGTAAAGCTCCCTCTACACTGTCCCTATCAAACACTCCCAGGACAGGTACAGCATGGGGTTAGATACAGAGTAAAGCTCCCTCTACACTGTCCCTATCAAACACTCCCAGGACAGGTACAGCACGGGGTTAGATACAGAGTAAAGCTCCCTCGACACTGTCCCTATCAAACACACCCAGGACAGGTACAGCACGGGGTTAGATACAGAGTAAAGCTCCCTCTACACTGTCCCTATCAAACACTCCCAGGACAGGTACAGCACGGGGTTAGATACAGAGTAAAGCTCCCCCTACACTGTCCCCATCAAACACTCCCAGGACAGGTACAGCACGGGGTCAGATACAGAGTAAAGCTCCCTCTACACTGTCCTCATCAAAGACTCCCAGGACAGGTACAGCACGGGGTAAGATACAGAGTAAAGCTCCCTCTACACTGTCCCCATCAAACACTCCCAGGACAGGTACAGCACGGAGTTAGATACAGAGTAAAGCTCCCTCTACACTGTCCCCATCAAACACTCTCAGGACAGGTACAGCACGGGGTGTGATACAGAGTAAAGCTCCCTCTACACTGTCCCCATCAAACACTCCCAGGACAGGAACAGCACGGGGTTAGATACAGAGTAAAGCTCCCTCTACTCTGTCCCCATCAAACACTCCCAGGACAGGTACAGCACGGGGTTAGATACAGAGTAAAGCTCCCTCTACACTGTCCCCATCAAACACTCCCAGGACAGGTACAGCACGGGGTTAGATACAGAGTAAAGCTCCCTCTACACTGCCCCCATCAAACACTCCCAGGACAGGTACAGCACGGGGTGTGATACAGAGTAAAGCTCCCTCTACACTGTCCCCATCAAACACTCCCAGGACAGGAACAGCACGGGGTTAGATACAGAGTAAAGCTCCCTCTACACTGTCCACATCAAACATTCCCAGGACAGGCACAGCACGGGGTTAGATACAGAGTAATTCTCCCTCTACACTGTCCCCATCAAACACTCCCAGGACAGGTACAGCACGAGGTTAGATACAGAGTAATTCTCCCTCTACACTGTCCCCATCAAACACTCCCAGGACAGGTACAGCACGGGGGTAGATACAGAGTAAAGCTCCCTCTACACTGTCCCCATCAAACACTCCCAGGACAGGAACAGCACGGGGTTAGATACAGAGTAAAGCTCCCTCTACACTGCCCCCATCAAACACTCCCAGGACAGGTACAGCACGGGGTTAGATACAGAGTAAAGCTCCCTCTACACTGTCCCCATCAAACACTCCCAGGACAGGTACAGCACGGGGGTAGATACAGAGTAAAGCTCCCTCTACACTGTCCCCATGAAACACTCCCAGGACAGGAACAGCACGGGGTTAGATACAGAGTAAAGCTCCCTCTAAACTGTCCCCATCAAACATTCCCAGGACAGGCACAGCACGGGGTTAGATACAGAGTAAAGCTCCCTCTACACTGCCCCCATCAAACACTCCCAGGACAGGTACAGCACGAGGTTAGATACAGAGTAAAGCTCCCTCTACACTACATTAAACACTCCCAGGACAGGTACAGCACGGGGTTAGATACAGAGTAAAGCTCCCTCTACACTGTCCCTATCAAACACTCCCAGGACAGGTACAGCACGGGGTTAGATACAGAGTAAAGCTCCCTCTACACTGTCCCTATCAAACACTCCCAGGACAGGTACAGCACGGGTTTAGATACAGAGTAAAGCTCCCTCTACACTGTCCCCATCAAACACTCCCAGGACAGGTACAGCACGGGGTTAGATACAGAGTAAAGCTCCCTCTACACTGTCCCCATCAAACACTCCCAGGACAGGTACAGCACGGGGTTAGATAGAGAGTAAAGCTCGCTCTACACTGTCCCCATCAAACACTCCCAGGACAGGGACAGCACGGGGTTAGATACAGAGAAAAGCTCCCTCTACACTGACCCCATCAAACACTCCCAGGATAGGTACAACACGGGGTTAGATACAGAGTAAAGCTCCCTCTACACTGTCCACATCAAACACTCCCAGCACAGGTACAGTACGGGGTTAGATACAGAGTAAAGCTCCCTCTACACTGTCCCCATCAAACACTCCCAGGACAGGTACAGCACGGGGTTAGATACAGAGTAAAGCTCCCTCTACACTATCCCCATCAAACACTCCCAGGACAGGGACAGCACGGGGTTAGATAGAGAGTAAAGCTCGCTCTACACTGTCCCCATCAAACACTCCCAGGACAGGGACAGCACGGGGTTAGATACAGAGAAAAGCTCCCTCTACACTGACCCCATCAAACACTCCCAGGATAGGTACAACACGGGGTTAGATACAGAGTAAAGCTCCCTCTACACTGTCCACATCAAACACTCCCAGGACAGATACAGCACGGGGTTAGATACAGAGTAAAGCTCCCTCTACACTGTCCCCATCAAACACTCCCAGGACAGGTACAGCACGGGGTTAGATACAGAGTAAAGCTCCCTCTACACTGTCCCCATCAAACACTCCCAGGACAGGTACAGCACGGGGTTAGATACAGAGAAAAGCTCGCTCTACACTGTCCCCATCAAACACTCCCAGGACAGGTACAGCACAGGGTTAGATACAGAGTAAAGCTCCCTCTACACTGTCCCCATCAAACACTCCCAGGACAGGTACAGCACAGGGTTAGATACAGAGTAAAGCTCCCTCTACACTGTCCCCATCAAACACTCCCAGGACAGGTACAGCACGGTGTTAGATACAGAGTAAAGCTCCCTCTACACTGTCCCGATCAAACACTCCCAGGACAGGTACAGCACGGGGTTAGATACAGAGTAAAGCTCCCTCTACACTGTCCCCATCAAACACTCCCAGGACAGGTACAGCACGGGGTTAGATACAGAGTAAAGCTCCCTCTACACTGTCCCGATCAAACACTCCCAGGACAGGTACAGCACGGGGTTAGATACAGAGTAAAGCTCGCTCTACACTGTCCTCATCAAACGGTACATGGGATGTGAGGACTGACAGATAGGAGCTGGTATCTGAGAGGCTGATTTGAAGCCAGTGCCGACACATTTGCCTAATGCTGTATTTCCTTGCCACAGAGCACATTTTCACTTCCTCGATTAAGCCGTCCTTCTTTCCCGTCTCGGCCGCTAAGTGTCTCGAAGCAGGCGGGCAGGTTTGCAGTGTGGCAGGTGGTGGCCCAGTGTTATTGTCACTGGGCCAGTGATCCCGAGGCGCAGGGTAAGATCACGGCACCCAGCTTCAAACCCTGTCATGGCAGGTGGTGAAAACCTGTTTTCAATGAAAATCTGGAAGTGAAAGCCTGATGATGACCTTGAAGCCCTTGTCGTCTTGCTTCACATGGTGTCCTTTTAAGGAAGGAACCCTGATTGACTCTTAACTGCCCTGGGAAATGGAGGGCAATTGGGAACGGGCAATAAATGAGGGCCCAACCCAGTGACGCTGGCATCCCATAAATAAAACTTAAAAACACCTTGCATTTTCATAATGCATTTAACCCAGTCAAACCTCCCCCCCCCCCCCCCCCCCCCCCCCCCCCCCCGAGGCGTTTCACAGGAGGAAATATCAGGCAGAATCTGACCCACGAGCAACAGATGGAGATATCAGGGACGGCGAACAAAAGCCCGTCAAAACGATTAGTTTTCAAGTCGCATCGTAAAGGAGAGATGGGTGGAAATGGAGCCAGCTCACACAGGAAGGTAGGGAGGGGAAGAGGGGCTGGAGGAGGTTACAGAGATCGGGACGGTTGTAGGGGCTGGATGAGGTTAGAGATAGGGAGGGTTGTAGGGACTAGAGGAGGTTACAGAGATGGGGAGGGTTGTAGGGGCTGGAGGAGGTTACAGAGATGGGGAGGGTTGTAGGGATTGGAGGAGGTTACAGAGATAGGGAGGGTTTTGGGGCTGGAGGAGGTTACAGAGATAGAGGGGGTTGTAGGGATTGGAGGAGGTTGCAGAGATAGGGCGGGTTGTCGGGACTGGAGGAGGTTAGAGATAGGGAGGGTTATAGGAGCTGGAGGAGGTTACAGAGATAGGGAGGGTTGTAGGGGCTGGAGGAGGTTACAGAGATAGGGAGGGTTGTCGGGACTGGAGGAGGTTACAGAGATAGGGAGGGTTGTAGGAGCTGGAGGAGGTTACAGAGATGGGGAGGGTTGTAGGGATTGGAGGAGGTTGCAGAGATAGGGAGGGTTGTCGGGACTGGAGGAGGTTAGGTATAGGGAGGGTTATAGGAGCTGGAGGAGGTTACAGCGATAGGGAGGGTTGTAGGGACTGGAGGAGGTTAGAGATAGGGAGGGTTATAGGGACTGGTGGAGGTTACAGAGATAGGGAGGGTTGTAGGGACTGGTGGAGGTTACAGAGATAGGGAGGGTTGTCGGGACTGGAGGAGGTTACAGAGATAGGGAGGGTTGTAGGAGCTGGAGGAGGTTACAGAGATGGGGAGGGTTGTAGGGATTGGAGGAGGTTGCAGAGATAGGGAGGGTTGTCGGGACTGGAGGAGGTTAGGTATAGGGAGGGTTATAGGAGCTGGAGGAGGTTACAGCGATAGGGAGGGTTGTAGGGACTGGAGGAGGTTAGAGATAGGGAGGGTTATAGGGACTGGTGGAGGTTACAGAGATAGGGAGGGTTGTAGGGACTGGTGGAGGTTACAGAGATGGGGAGGGTTGTAGGGACTGGTGGAGGTTACAGAGATAGGGAGGGTTGTAGGGACTGGTGGAGGTTACAGAGATAGGGAGGGTTGTAGGGACTGGAAGAGGTTACAGTGATAAGGGGGGGGGTTAATGGAGGGATTTCTCTACAAGGATATGGTTAGCACTGCTGTCACACAGGACCAGGGACCCAGTTTGGGGTGAGCTGAAGATTCCCTAGGATTGGATTGGATTTGTTTATTGTCATGTGTACCGAGGTACAGTGAAAAGTATTTTTCTGCGAGCAGCTCAACAGATCATTAAGTACATGAGAAGAAAAGGGATTAAAAGAAAATACATAATAGGGCAACACAACATATACAATGTAACTACACAAGCACTGGCATCGGGTGAAGCATACAGGGTGTAGTGTTAATGTGGTCAGTCCATAAGAGGGTCATTTAGGAGTCTGGTGACAGTGGGGAAGAAGCTGTTTTTGAGTCTGTTCGTGCGTGTTCTCAGACTTCTGTATCTCCTGCCCGATGGAAGAAGTTGGAAGAGTGAGTAAGCCGGGTGGGAGGGGTCTTTGATTATGCTGCCCGCTTTCCCCAGGGTAGATGGATGGGAGGCAGGTTCGTGTGATGGACTGGGCGGTGTTCACGACTCTGAAGTTTCTTGCGGTCCTGGGCCGAGCAGTTGCCATACCAGGCTGTGATGCAGCCCGATAGGATGCTTTCTATGGTGCATCTGTAAAAGTTGTTAAGAGTCAATGTGGACATGCCGAATTTCCTTAGTTTCCTGAGGAAGTATCGGCGCTGTTGTGCTTTCTTGGTGGTAGCGTCGACGTGGGTGGACCAGGACAGATTTTTGGAGATGTGCACCCCTAGGAATTTGAAACTGCTAACCATCTCCACCTCGGCCCCGTTGATGCTGACAGGGGTGTGTACAGTACTTTGCTTCCTGAAGTCAATTACCAGCTCTTTAGTTTTGCTGGTATTGAGGGAGAGATTGTTGTCGCTGCACCATTCCACTAGGTTCTCTATCTCCCTCCTGTATTCGGACTCGTCGTTATTCGAGATCCGGCCCACTATGGTCGTATCGTCAGCAAACTTGTAGATGGAGTTGGAACCAAGTTTTGCCACGCAGTTGTGTGTGTACAGGGAGTAGAGTAGGGGGCTAAGTACGCAGCCTTGCGGGGCGCCGGTGTTGAGGACTATTGTGGAGGAGGTGTTGTTGTTCATTCTTACTGATTGTGGTCTGTTGGTCAGAAAATCGAAGATCCAGTTGCAGAGTGGGGAGCCAAGTCCTAGGTTTTGGAGCTTTGATATGAGCTTGGCTGGGATTATGGTGTTGAAAGCGGAGCTGTAGTCAATAAATAGGAGTCTAATGTAGGAGTCCTTGTTTTCGAGATGCTCTAGGGATGAGTGTAGGGCCAGGGAGATGGCGTCTGATGTGGACCGGTTGCAGCGGTATGCGAATTGCAGTGGATCAAGGCGTTCTGGGAGTATGGAGGTGATGCGCTTCATGATCAACCTCTCGAAGCACTTCATTACGACTGAAGTCAGGGCCACTGGTCGGTAGTCATTGAGGCACGTTGCCTGGTTCTTCTTTGGTACCGGTATGATGGTGGTCTTCTTGAAGCAGGTGGGGACCTCGGAGTGGAGTAGGGACAGGTTAAAGATGTCCGTGAATACCTCTGCCAGCTGGGCCGCGCAGGCTCTGAGTGCACGACCAGGGATCCCGTCCGGGCCCGTCGCCTTCCGAGGGTTCACTTTCAGGAAGGCCAATCTGACTTCGGAAGCTGTGATGGTGGGTATGGGTGAATTATGGGCTGCTGGGGTAGACTGAGAGCGCGACAGAATAGTGGAGTGTGGTGGTAACGAAGGTGCGGCTGAGGGCTCCCACAGCGGATGTGTTGAGACGGGGGGGGGGGGTGGAGTTGGGCGACGTTACGCGGGGGGGCGGTCTTGGTGATGGTGCAGGCATGAGGTCAGAAACCCATCTCGGGGGTCAACCGTGACACCGAGGTTGTGAATGGACTGGCTTCACCTCCGAGTCTTACCCGGGAGCGGCGTGGTCGGTCGTTATGGAAACGGTCTGAACCGCGATCATGTCGTCGGTCTATGCAATGTTCAGTTGGAGGGAAATTACCGAGTTTGAAGGGAGGACCATAAAATTATTGCTTCCCTCTTCCCAATATTCCGTTGGGAATTTCTGCTCCTGTGTGTTGGATGGGCAGATGGATAATTAACACAATGGCATCTTTGGAGAGAGAGGTGGGAGGGTGAGAGCAGCACATTAGCACAGTGGTTAGCACCGTCGCCTCACAGCGCCAGGGTCCCAGGTTCGATTCCCGCTTGGGTCACTGTCTGTGCGGAGTCTGCACGTTCTCCCCGTGTCTGCGTGGGTTTCCTCCGGGTGCTCCGGTTTCCTCCCACAAGTCCCGAAATACGTGCTGTTAGGTGAATTGGACACTCTGAATTCTCCCTCTGTAGACCGGAACAGGCGCCGGAATGTGGCGACTAGGGGATTTACACAGTAACTCCATTGCAGTGTGAATGCGAGCCTACTTGTGGATTATTTTTTAAAAATTATTAATTAGAACCGGGGAATGTCACTGTCAAAGTGTGCTCGAATGGAGTCCGCGGAGAGAGGCAGATGCTGAGTTAGCCCTTTGTTTAAACTCTTGTGTGTGTGTTTTCCCAGCTCCCTCTGGCGTCCACAGGACTCTCCGAATGAAGGTCATATCCTCTCAAGTGTCCAGCTCTCCTCCTACCTGAATCCAGCTCTCAACAAAGGCCCCAAGACTGTCGTTTTATTCCTGCAGGACAAGGTGAGCGAGCTGGCGCGTGCCGGCCGGCCGGTGGAGAATTCCACGCTGTCAGCTCGCCTCAGACCGCTGACCGTTTTTGTTTTGTCCTTGTTCCCAGCTCAGCGTTGACGATTTCACCGTCTATGGAGGGGCGTACGGCAACAAGCAAGAAAATGCCTTCCCCAACGTACAGGTACCAGCATCTGTCACTACATAACACTGGGGTACATTATTGGTGGGTCGGGTCATCACTGTATAACACTGGGTACAGTACTGGTGGGGACGGGTCTGTCACTGTATAACACTGGGGTACAGTACTGGTGGGGACGGGTCTATCACTGTATAACACTGGGGTACAGTACTGGTGGGGACGGGTCTGTCACTGTATAACACTGGGTTACAGTACTGGTGGGGACGGGTCTGTCACTGTTTAACACTGGGGTACAGTACTGGTGGGGACGGGTCTGTCACTGTATAACACTGGGGTACAGTACTGGTGGGGACGGGTCTGTCACTGTATAACACTGGGGTACAGTACTGGTGGGGACGGGTCTGTCACTGTGTAACACTGGGGTACAGTACTGGTGGGGACGGGTCTGTCACTATAACACTGGGGCACAGTACTGGTGGGGACGGGTCTGTCACTGTATAACACTGGGGTACAGTACTGGTGGGAACGGGTCTGTCACTGTATAACACTGGGGGACAGTACTGGTGGGGACGGGTCTGTCACTGTTTAACACTGGGGTACAGTACTGGTGGGGACGGGTCTGTCACTGTTTAACACTGGGGTACAGTACTGGTGGGGACGGGTCTGTCACTGTATAACACTGGGTTACAGTACTGGTGGGGACGTGTCTGTCACTGTATAACACTGGGGTACAGTACTGGTGGGACGGGTCTGTCACTGAATAACACTGGGGTACAGTACTGGTGGGGACGGGTCTATCACTGTTTAACACTGGGGTACAGTACTGGTGGGGACGGGTCTGTCACTGTTTAACACTGGGGTACAGTACTGGTGGGGACGGGCCTGTCACTGTTTAACACTGGGTACAGTACAGGTGGGGATGGGTGTCTCACTGTATAACACTGGAGTACAGTACTGGTGGAGACGGGTCTGTCACTGTATAACACTGGAGTACAGTGCTGGTGTGGACAAGTCTGTTACTGTATAACACGAGTACAGTACTGGTGGGGATGGGTCAGTCACGGTATAACACTGGGGTACAGTACTGGTGAGGATGGGTCTGTCACTGTATAACGCTGGGGTACAGTACTGGTGGGGACGGGTCTGTCACTGTATAACACTGGGGTACAGTACTGGTGGGGACGGGTCTGTCACTGTTTAACACTGGGGTACAGTACTCGGGACCGGTCTGTCACTGTTAAACACTGG
Source organism: Scyliorhinus torazame (assembly GCF_047496885.1). Taxonomy (NCBI): domain Eukaryota; kingdom Metazoa; phylum Chordata; class Chondrichthyes; order Carcharhiniformes; family Scyliorhinidae; genus Scyliorhinus; species Scyliorhinus torazame. The sequence goes on from NC_092728.1 coordinate 111,559, forward strand.
GGTACAGTACTGGTGGGGACCGGTCTCACTATAACACTGGGGTACAGTACTGGTGGGGATGGGTGTCTCACTGTATAACACTGGGGTACAGTACTGGTGGGGGCGGGTGTCTCTCTATAACACTGGGGTACAGTACTGGTGGGGATGGGTCTGTCACTGTATAACACTGGGGTACAGTACTGGTGGGGATGGGTCTGTCACTGTATAACACTGGGGTACAGTACTGGTGGGGATGGGTCTGTCACTGTATAACACTGGGGTACAGTACTGGTGGGGATGGGTCTGTCAATGTGTAACACTGGGATACAGTACTGGTGGGGACGGGTGTCTCTATAACACTGGGGTACAGTACTGGTGGGGACGGGTGTCTCACTGTATAACACTGGGGTACAGTACTGGTGGGGATGGGTCTGTCACTGTATAACACTGGGGTACAGTACTGGTGGGGACGGGTGTCTCACTGTATAACACTGGGGTACAGTACTGGTGGGGACGGGTCTGTCACTGTTTAACACTGGGGTACAGGACTGGTGGGACGGGTCTGTCACTGTTTAACACTGGGTACAGTACTGGTGGGGATGGGTGTCTCACTGTATAACACTGGAGTACAGTACTGGTGTGGACAAGTCTGTTACTGTATAACACTGGAGTACAGTACTGGTGGGGACGGGTGTCTCTCTATAACACTGGGGTACAGTACTGGTGGGGATGGGTCTGTCACTGCATAACACTGGGGTACAGTACTGGTGGGGACGGGTCAGTCACGGTATAACACTGGGGTACAGTACTGGTGAGGATGGGTCTGTCACTGTATAACGCTGGGGTACAGTACTGGTGGGGACGGGTCTGTCACTGTATAACACTGGGGTACAGTACTGGTGGGGACGGGTCTATCACTGTTTAACACTGGGGTACAGTACTCGGGACCGGTCTGTCACTGTTTAACACTGGGGTACAGTACTGGTGGGGACCGGTCTGTCACTGTTTAACACTGGGATACAGTACTGGTGGGACGGGTCTCACTATAACACTGGGTACAGTACTGGTGGGGATGGGTGTCTCACTGTATAACACTGGGGTACAGTACTGGTGGGGACGGGTGTCTCTCTATAACACTGGGGTACAGTACTGGTGGGGATGGGTCTGTCACTGTATAACACTGGGGTACAGTACTGGTGGGGATGGGTCTGTCACTGTATAACACTGGGGTACAGTACTGGTGGGGATGGGTCTGTCACTGTATAACACTGGGGTACAGTACTGGTGGTGTTGGGTCTGTTACTGCATAACATTGGGGTACAGTACTGGTGGGGATGGGTCTGTCACTGTGTAACACTGGGATACAGTACTGGTGGGGACGGGTGTCTCTATAACACTGGGGTACAGTACTGGTGGGGACGGGTGTCTCACTGTATAACACTGGGGTACAGTACTGGTGGGGATGGGTCTGTCACTGTATAACACTGGGGTACAGTACTGGTGGGGACGGGTGTCTCACTGTATAACACTGGGGTACAGTACTGGTGGGGACGGGTCTGTCACTGTTTAACACTGGGGTACAGGACTGGTGGGACGGGTCTGTCACTGTTTAACACTGGGTACAGTACTGGTGGGGATGGGTGTCTCACTGAATAACACTGGAGTACAGTACTGGTGGAGACGGGTCTGTCACTGTATAACACTGGAGTACAGTGCTGGTGTGGACAAGTCTGTTACTGTATAACACTGGAGTACAGTACTGGTGGGGACGGGTCTGTCTCTCTATAACACTGGGGTACAGTACTGGTGGGGACGGGTCTGTCACTGTATAACACTGGGGTACAGTACTGGTGGGGATGGGTCTGTCACTGCATAACACTGGGGTACAGTACTGGTGGGGACGGGTCAGTCACGGTATAACACTGGGGTACAGTACTGGTGGGGATGGGTCTGTCACTGTGTAACACTGGGATACAGTACTGGTGGGGACGGGTGTCTCACTGTATAACACTGGGGTACAGTACTGGTGGGGATGGGTCTGTCACTGTATAACACTGGGGTACAGTTCTGGTGGGGACGGGTGTCTCACTGTATAACACTGGGGTACAGTACTGGTGGGGACGGGTCTGTCACTGTATAACACTGGGGTACAGTACTGGTGGGGACGGGTGTCTCTCTATAACATTGGGGTACAGTACTGGTGGGGACGGGTCTGTCACTGTATAACACTGGGGTACAGTACTGGTGGGGACGGGTCTGTCACTGTTTAACACTGGGGTACAGTACTCGGGACCGGTCTGTCACTGTTTAACACTGAGATACAGTACTGGTGGGACGGGTCTCACTATAACACTGGGTACAGTCCTGGTGGGGATGGGTGTCTCACTGTATAACACTGGGGTACAGTACTGGTGGGGACGGGTGTCTCTCTATAACACTGGGGTACAGTACTGGTGGGGATGGGTCTGTCACTGTATAACACTGGGGTACAGTACTGGTGGGGATGGGTCTGTCACTGTATAACACTGGGGTACAGTACTGGTGGGGATGGGTCTGTGACTGTATAACACTGGGGTACAGTACTGGTGGGGACGGGCCTGTCACTGTATAACACTGGGGTACAGTACTGGTGGGGATGGGTCTGTCACTGTGTAACACTGGGGTACAGTACTGGTGGTGTTGGGTCTGTTACTGCATAACATTGGGGTACAGTACTGGTGGGGATGGGTCTGTCACTGTGTAACACTGGGATACAGTACTGGTGGGGACGGGTCTGTCACTGTATAACACTGGGGTACAGTACTGGTGGGGATGGGTGTCTCTATAACACTGGGGTACGGTACTGGTGGGGATGGGTCTGTCACTGTATAACACTGGGGTACAGTACTGGTGGGGACGGGTGTCTCACTGTATAACACTGGGGTACAGTACTGGTGGGGATGGGTCTGTCACTGTATAACACTGGGGTACAGTACTGGTGGGGACGGGTGTCTCACTGTATAACACTGGGGTACAGTACTGGTGGGGACGGGTCTGTCACTGTTTAACACTGGGGTACAGGACTGGTGGGACGGGTCTGTCACTGTTTAACACTGGGTACAGTACTGGTGGGGACGGGTGTCTCACTGTATAACACTGGGGTAGAGTACTGGTGGGGACGGGTCTGTCACTGTATAACACTGGGGTACAGTACTGGTGGGGATGGGTCTGTCACTGCATAACACTGGGGTACAGTACTGGTGGGGACGGGTCAGTCACGGTATAACACTGGGGTACAGTACTGGTGAGGATGGGTCTGTCACTGTTTAACACTGGGGTACAGTACTCGGGACCGGTCTGTCACTGTTTAACACTGGGGTACAGTACTGGTGGGGACCGGTCTGTCACTGTTTAACACTGGGATACAGTACTGGTGGGACGGGTCTCACTATAACACTGGGTACAGTACTGGTGGGGATGGGTGTCTCACTGCATAACACTGGGGTACAGTACTGGTGGGGACAGGTGTCTCTCTATAACACTGGGGTACAGTACTGGTAAGGATGGGTCTGTCACTGTATAACGCTGGGGTACAGTACTGGTGGGGATGGGTCTGTCACTGTATAACACTGGGGTACAGTACTGGTGGTGTTGGGTCTGTTACTGCATAACATTGGGGTACAGTACTGGTGGGGATGGGTCTGTCACTGTATAACACTTGGGTACAGTACTGGTGGGGATGGGTCTGTCACTTTGTAACACTGGGGTACAGTACTGGGGGGGACGGGTGTCTCTATAACACTGGGGTACAGTACTGGTGGGGACGGGTGTCTCACTGTATAACACTGGGGTACAGTACTGGTGGGGATGGGTCTGTCACTGTATAACACTGGGGTACAGTACTGGTGGGGACGGGTGTCTCACTGTATAACACTGGGGTACAGTACTGGTGGGGATGGGTCTGTCACTGTATAACACTGGGGTACTGTACTGGTGGGGACGGGTGTCTCACTGTATAACACTGGGGTACAGTACTGGTGGGGATGGGTTTGTCACTGTATAACACTGGGGTACAGTACTGGTGGGGACGGGTCTGTCCCTGTATAACACTGGGGTACTGTACAGATGGGGACGGGTCTGTCACTGTATAACACTGGTGTACAGTACTGGTGGGAACGGGTCTGTCACTGTATAACACTGGGGTACAGTACTGGTGGGGATGGGTCTGTCACTGTATAACACTGGGGTACAGTACTGGTGGGAACGGGTCTGTCATTGTATAACTCTGGGGTACAGTACTGGTGGGGATGGGTCTGTCACTGTATAACACTTGGGTACAGTGCTGGTGGGGACGGGTCTGTCATTGTATAACACTGGGGTACAGTACTGGTGGGGACAGGTGTCTCTCTATAACACTGGGGTACAGTACTGGTGGGGATGGGTCTGTCACTGTATAACACTGGGGTACAGTACTGGTGGGGATGGGTCTGTCACTGTATAACACTGGGGTACAGTACTGGTGGGGATGGGTCTGTCACTGTATAACACTGGGGTACAGTACTGGTGGTGTTGGGTCTGTTACTGCATAACATTGGGGTACAGTACTGGTGGGGATGGGTCTGTCACTGTATAACACTTGGGTACAGTACTGGTGGGGACAGGTATCTCTCTATAACACTGGGGTACAGTACTGGTGGGGATGGGTCTGTCACTGTGTAACACTGGGATACAGTACTGGTGGGGACGGTTGTCTCTCTATAACACTGGGGTACAGTACTGGTGGGGACGGGTGTCTCACTGTATAACACTGGGGTACAGTACTGGTGGGGATGGGTCTGTCACTGTATAACACTGGGGTACAGTACTGGTGGGGACGGGTGTCTCACTGTATAACACTGGGGTACAGTACTGGTGGGGACGGGTGTCTCACTGTATAACACTGGGGTACAGTACTGGTGGGGACGGGTCTGTCACTGTATAACACTGGGGTACAGTACTGGTGGGGACGGGTGTCTCTCTATAACATTGGGGTACAGTACTGGTGGGGACGTGTCTTTCACTGTATAACACTGGGGTACAGTACTGGTGGGAACGGGTCTGTCATTGTATAACTCTGGGGTACAGTACAGGTGGGGAAGGGACTGTCAATGTATAACACTGGGGTACAGTGCTGGTGGGGACGGGTCTGTCATTGTATAACACAGGGGTACAGTACTGGTGGGGACGGGTCTGTCACTGTGTAACACTGGGTTACAGTACTGGTGGGGACGGGTCTGTCACTGTATAACACTGGGGTACAGTACTGCTGGGGACGGGTCTGTCACTGTATAACACTGGGGTACAGTACTGGTGGGGATGTATCTGTCACTGTATAACACTGGGGTACAGTACTGGTGGGGACGGGTGTCTCACTGTATAACACTGGGGTACAGTACTGGTGGGGACGGGTCTGTCGCTGTATAACACTGGGGTACTGTACAGATGGGGACGGGTCTGTCACTGTATAACACTGGGGTACAGGACTGGTGGGGACGGATCTGTCACTGTATAACACGGGTACAGTACTGGTGGGGACGGATTTGTCACTGTATAACACTGGGGTACAGTACTGGTGGGGACGGGTCTGTCACTGTATAACATTGGGGTACAGTACTGGTGGGGACGTGTCTTTCACTGTATAACACTGGGGTACAGTACTGGTGGGAACGGGTCTGTCATTGTATAACTCTGGGGTACAGTACTGGTGGGGACGGGACTGTCACTGTATAACACTGGGTTACAGTACTGGTGGGGACGGGTCTGTCACTGTATAACACTGGGGTACAGTACTGGTGGGGACACGTCTGTCACTGTATAACACTGGGATACAGTACTGGTGGGGACGGGTCTGTCACTGTATAACACTGGGGTACAGTACTGGTGGGGATGGGTCTGTCACTGTATAACACTGGGGTACAGTACTGGTGGGGACGGGTGTCTCACTGTATAACACTGGGGTACAGTACTGGTGGGGACGGGTCTGTCACTGTATAACACTGGGGTACAGTACTGGTGGGGACGGTGTCTCTCTATAACATTGGGGTACAGTACTGGTGGGGACGGGTCTGTCACTGTATAACACTGGGGTACAGTACTGGTGGGGACGGGTCTGTCACTGTTTAACACTGGGGTACAGTACTCGGGACCGGTCTGTCACTGTTAAACACTGGGGTACAGTACTGGTGGGGACCCGTCTGTCACTGTTTAACACTGGGATACAGTACTGGTGGGACGGGTCTCACTATAACACTGGGTACAGTACTGGTGGGGACAGGTATCTCTCTATAACACTGGGGTACAGTACTGGTGGGGATGGGTCTGTCACTGTGTAACACTGGGATACAGTACTGGTGGGGACGGTTGTCTCTCTATAACACTGGGGTACAGTACTGGTGGGGACGGGTGTCTCACTGTATAACACTGGGGTACAGTACTGGTGGGGATGGGTCTGTCACTGTATAACACTGGGGTACAGTACTGGTGGGGACGGGTGTCTCACTGTATAACACTGGGGTACAGTACTGGTGGGGACGGGTGTCTCACTGTATAACACTGGGGTACAGTACTGGTGGGGACGGGTCTGTCACTGTATAACACTGGGGTACAGTACTGGTGGGGACGGGTGTCTCTCTATAACATTGGGGTACAGTACTGGTGGGGACGTGTCTTTCACTGTATAACACTGGGGTACAGTACTGGTGGGAACGGGTCTGTCATTGTATAACTCTGGGGTACAGTACAGGTGGGGAAGGGACTGTCAATGTATAACACTGGGGTACAGTGCTGGTGGGGACGGGTCTGTCATTGTATAACACAGGGGTACAGTACTGGTGGGGACGGGTCTGTCACTGTGTAACACTGGGTTACAGTACTGGTGGGGACGGGTCTGTCACTGTATAACACTGGGGTACAGTACTGCTGGGGACGGGTCTGTCACTGTATAACACTGGGGTACAGTACTGGTGGGGATGTATCTGTCACTGTATAACACTGGGGTACAGTACTGGTGGGGACGGGTGTCTCACTGTATAACACTGGGGTACAGTACTGGTGGGGACGGGTCTGTCGCTGTATAACACTGGGGTACTGTACAGATGGGGACGGGTCTGTCACTGTATAACACTGGGGTACAGGACTGGTGGGGACGGATCTGTCACTGTATAACACGGGTACAGTACTGGTGGGGACGGATTTGTCACTGTATAACACTGGGGTACAGTACTGGTGGGGACGGGTCTGTCACTGTATAACATTGGGGTACAGTACTGGTGGGGACGTGTCTTTCACTGTATAACACTGGGGTACAGTACTGGTGGGAACGGGTCTGTCATTGTATAACTCTGGGGTACAGTACTGGTGGGGACGGGACTGTCACTGTATAACACTGGGTTACAGTACTGGTGGGGACGGGTCTGTCACTGTATAACACTGGGGTACAGTACTGGTGGGGACACGTCTGTCACTGTATAACACTGGGATACAGTACTGGTGGGGACGGGTCTGTCACTGTATAACACTGGGGTACAGTACTGGTGGGGATGGGTCTGTCACTGTATAACACTGGGGTACAGTACTGGTGGGGACGGGTGTCTCACTGTATAACACTGGGGTACAGTACTGGTGGGGACGGGTCTGTCACTGTATAACACTGGGGTACAGTACTGGTGGGGACGGTGTCTCTCTATAACATTGGGGTACAGTACTGGTGGGGACGGGTCTGTCACTGTATAACACTGGGGTACAGTACTGGTGGGGACGGGTCTGTCACTGTTTAACACTGGGGTACAGTACTCGGGACCGGTCTGGCACTGTTAAACACTGGGGTACAGTACTGGTGGGGACCCGTCTGTCACTGTTTAACACTGGGATACAGTACTGGTGGGACGGGTCTCACTATAACACTGGGTACAGTACTGGTGGGGATGGGTGTCTCACTGTATAACACTGGGGTACAGTACTGGTGGGGACGGGTGTCTCTCTATAACACTGGGGTACAGTACTGGTGGGGATTGGTCTGTCACTGTATAACACTGGGGTACAGTACTGGTGGGGATGGGTCTGTCACTGTATAACACTGGGGTACAGTACTGGTGAGGATGGGTCTGTCACTGTATAACACTGGGGTACAGTACTGGTGGGGATGGGTCTGTCACTGTAACACTGGGATACAGTACTGGTGGGGACGGGTCTGTCACTGTATAACACTGTGGTACAGTACTGGTGGGGACGGGTCTGTCACTGTATAACACTGGGGTACAGTACTGGTGGGGACGGGTCTGTCACTGTATAACACTGGGGTACAGTACTGGTGGGGACGGGTGTCTCACTGTATAACACTGGGGTACAGTACTGGTGGGGATGAGTCTGTCACTGTATAACACTGGGGTACAGTACTGGTGGGGACGGGTGTCTCACTGTATAACACTGGGGTACAGTACTGGTGGGGACGGGTCTGTCACTGTTTAACACTGGGGTACAGGACTGGTGGGACGGGTCTGTCACTGTTTAACACTGGGTACAGTACTGGTGGGGATGGGTGTCTCACTGTATAACACTGGAGTACAGTACTGGTGGAGACGGGTCTGTCACTGTATAACACTGGAGTACAGTGCTGGTGTGGACAAGTCTGTTACTGTATAACACTGGAGTACAGTACTGGTGGGGACGGGTGTCTCTCTATAACACTGGGGTACAGTACTGGTGGGGACGGGTCTGTCACTGCATAACACTGGGGTACAGTACTGGTGGGGATGGGTCTGTCACTGTATAACGCTGGGGTACAGTACTGGTGTTGACGGGTCTGTCACTGTTTAACACTGGGGTACAGTACTGGTGGGGACGGGTCTGTCACTGTTTAACACTGGGGTACAGTACTCGGGACCGGTCTGTCACTGTTTAACACTGGGGTACAGTACTGGTGGGGACGGGTCTGTCACTGTTTAACACTGGGGTACAGTACTCGGGACCGGTCTGTCACTGTTTAACACTGGGGTACAGTACTGGTGGGGACGGGTCTGTCACTGTTTAACACTGGGGTACAGTACTCGGGACCGGTCTGTCACTGTTTAACACTGGGGTACAGTACTGGTGAGGATGGGTCTGTCACTGTATAACGCTGGGGTACAGTACTGGTGGGGATGGGTCTGTCACTGTATAACACTGGGGTACAGTACTGGTGGTGTTGGGTCTGTTACTGCATAACATTGGGGTACAGTACTGGTGGGGATGGGTCTGTCACTGTATAACACTTGGGTACAGTACTGGTGGGGATGGGTCTGTCACTTTGTAACACTGGGGTACAGTACTGGGGGGGACGGGTGTGTCTATAACACTGGGGTACAGTACTGGTGGGGACGGGTGTCTCACTGTATAACACTGGGGTACAGTACTGGTGGGGATGGGTCTGTCACTGTATAACACTGGGGTACAGTACTGGTGGGGACGGGTGTCTCACTGTATAACACTGGGGTACAGTACTGGTGGGGATGGGTCTGTCACTGTATAACACTGGGGTACTGTACTGGTGGGGACGGGTGTCTCACTGTATAACACTGGGGTACAGTACTGGTGGGGATGGGTTTGTCACTGTATAACCCTGGGGTACAGTACTGGTGGGGACGGGTCTGTCACTGTATAACACTGGGGTACTGTACAGATGGGGACGGGTCTGTCACTGTATAACACTGGTGTACAGTACTGGTGGGGACGTGTCTTTCACTGTATAACACTGGGGTACAGGACTGGTGGGGACGGATCTGTCACTGTATAACACGGGTACAGTACTGGTGGGGACGGATTTGTCACTGTATAACACTGGGGTACAGTACTGGTGGGGACGGGTCTGTCACTGTATAACACTGGGGTACAGTACTGGTGGGGACGGGTGTCGCTCTATAACACTGGGGTACAGTACTGGTGGGGACGGGTCTGTCACTGTATAACACTGGGGTACAGTACTGGTGGGGACGGGTGTCTCTCTATAACACTGGGGTACAGTACTGGTGGGGACGGGTCTGTCACTGTATAACATTGGGGTACAGTACTGGTGGGGACGTGTCTTTCACTGTATAACACTGGGGTACAGTACTGGTGGGGACGTGTCTTTCACTGTATAACACTGGGGTACAGGACTGGTGGGGACGGGTCTGTCACTGTATAACTCTGGGGTACAGTACTGGTGGGAACGGGTCTGTCATTGTATAACTCTGGGGTACAGTACTGGTGGGGACGGGACTGTCAGTGTATAACACTGGGGTACAGTGCTGGTGGGGACGGGTCTGTCATTGTATAACATTGGGGTACAGTACTGGTGGGGACAGGTGTCTCTCTATAACACTGGGGTACAGTACTGGTGGGGATGGGTCTGTCACTGTATAACACTGGGGTACAGTACTGGTGGGGATGGGTCTGTCACTGTATAACACTGGGGTACAGTACTGCTGGGGACGGGTCTGTCACTGTATAACACTGGGGTACAGTACTGGTGGGGATGTATCTGTCACTGTATAACACTGGGGTACAGTACTGGTGGGGACGGGTGTCTCACTGTATAACACTGGGGTACAGTACTGGTGGGGACGGGTCTGTCGCTGTATAACACTGGGGTACTGTACAGATGGGGACGGGTCTGTCACTGTATAACACTGGGGTACAGGACTGGTGGGGACGGATCTGTCACTGTATAACACGGGTACAGTACTGGTGGGGACGGATTTGTCACTGTATAACACTGGGGTACAGTACTGGTGGGGACGGGTCTGTCACTGTATAACATTGGGGTACAGTACTGGTGGGGACGTGTCTTTCACTGTATAACACTGGGGTACAGTACTGGTGGGAACGGGTCTGTCATTGTATAACTCTGGGGTACAGTACTGGTGGGGACGGGACTGTCACTGTATAACACTGGGTTACAGTACTGGTGGGGACGGGTCTGTCACTGTATAACACTGGGGTACAGTACTGGTGGGGGCGCGTCTGTCACTGTATAACACTGGGATACAGTACTGGTGGGGACGGGTCTGTCACTGTATAACACTGGGGTACAGTACTGGTGGGGATGGGTCTGTCACTGTATAACACTGGGGTACAGTACTGGTGGGGACGGGTGTCTCACTGTATAACACTGGGGTACAGTACTGGTGGGGACGGGTCTGTCACTGTATAACACTGGGGTACAGTACTGGTGGGGACGGTGTCTCTCTATAACATTGGGGTACAGTACTGGTGGGGACGGGTCTGTCACTGTATAACACTGGGGTACAGTACTGGTGGGGACGGGTCTGTCACTGTTTAACACTGGGGTACAGTACTCGGGACCGGTCTGTCACTGTTAAACACTGGGGTACAGTACTGGTGGGGACCCGTCTGTCACTGTTTAACACTGGGATACAGTACTGGTGGGACGGGTCTCACTATAACACTGGGTACAGTACTGGTGGGGATGGGTGTCTCACTGTATAACACTGGGGTACAGGACTGGTGGGGACGGGTGTCTCTCTATAACACGGGTACAGTACTGGTGGGGATGGGTCTGTCACTGTATAACACTGGGGTACAGTACTGGTGGGGATGGGTCTGTCACTGTATAACACTGGGGTACAGTACTGGTGAGGATGGGTCTGTCACTGTATAACACTGGGGTACAGTACTGGTGGGGACGGGCCTGTCACTGTATAACACTGGGGTACAGTACTGGTGGGGATGGGTCTGTCACTGTATAACACTGGGGTACAGTACTGGTGGTGTTGGGTCTGTTACTGCATAACATTGGGGTACAGTACTGGTGGGGATGGGTCTGTCACTGTGTAACACTGGGATACAGTACTGGTGGGGACGGGTCTGTCACTGTATAACACTGGGGTACAGTATTGGTGGGGACGGGTCTGTCACTGTATAACACTGGGGTACAGTACTGGTGGGGACGGGTCTGTCACTGTATAACACTGGGGTACAGTACTGGTGGGGACGGGTGTCTCACTGTATAACACTGGGGTACAGTACTGGTGGGGATGAGTCTGTCACTGTATAACACTGGGGTACAGTACTGGTGGGGACGGGTGTCTCACTGTATAACACTGGGGTACAGTACTGGTGGGGACGGGTCTGTCACTGTTTAACACTGGGGTACAGGACTGGTGGGACGGGTCTGTCACTGTTTAACACTGGGTACAGTACTGGTGGGGATGGGTGTCTCACTGTATAACACTGGAGTACAGTACTGGTGGAGACGGGTCTGTCACTGTATAACACTGGAGTACAGTGCTGGTGTGGACAAGTCTGTTACTGTATAACACTGGAGTACAGTACTGGTGGGGACGGGTGTCTCTCTATAACACTGGGGTACAGTACTGGTGGGGACGGGTCTGTCACTGCATAACACTGGGGTACAGTACTGGTGGGGATGGGTCTGTCACTGCATAACACTGGGGTACAGTACTGGTGGGGACGGGTCAGTCACGGTATAACACTGGGGTACAGTACTGGTGAGGATGGGTCTGTCACTGTATAACGCTGGGGTACAGTACTGGTGTTGACGGGTCTGTCACTGTATAACACTGGGGTACAGTACTGGTGGGGACGGGTCTGTCACTGTTTAACACTGGGGTACAGTACTCGGGACCGGTCTGTCACTGTTTAACACTGGGGTACAGTACTGGTGGGGACGGGTCTGTCACTGTTTAACACTGGGGTACAGTACTCGGGACCGGTCTGTCACTGTTTAACACTGGGGTACAGTACTGGTGGGGACCGGTCTGTCACTGTTTAACACTGGGATACAGTACTGGTGGGACGGGTCTCACTATAACACTGGGTACAGTACTGGTGGGGATGGGTGTCTCACTGTATAACACTGGGGTACAGTACTGGTGGGGACAGGTGTCTCTCTATAACACTGGGGTACAGTACTGGTGAGGATGGGTCTGTCACTGTATAACGCTGGGGTACAGTACTGGTGGGGATGGGTCTGTCACTGTATAACACTGGGGTACAGTACTGGTGGTGTTGGGTCTGTTACTGCATAACATTGGGGTACAGTACTGGTGGGGATGGGTCTGTCACTGTATAACACTGGGTTACAGTACTGGTGGGGACGGGTCTGTCACTGTATAACACTGGGGTACAGTACTGGTGGGGACGCGTCTGTCACTGTATAACACTGGGATACAGTACTGGTGGGGACGGGTCTGTCACTGTATAACACTGGGGTACAGTACTGGTGGGGATGGGTCTGTCACTGTATAACACTGGGGTACAGTACTGGTGGGGACGGGTGTCTCACTGTATAACACTGGGGTACAGTACTGGTGGGGACGGGTCTGTCACTGTATAACACTGGGGTACAGTACTGGTGGGGACGGTGTCTCTCTATAACATTGGGGTACAGTACTGGTGGGGACGGGTCTGTCACTGTATAACACTGGGGTACAGTACTGGTGGGGACGGGTCTGTCACTGTTTAACACTGGGGTACAGTACTCGGGACCGGTCTGTCACTGTTAAACACTGGGGTACAGTACTGGTGGGGACCCGTCTGTCACTGTTTAACACTGGGATACAGTACTGGTGGGACGGGTCTCACTATAACACTGGGTACAGTACTGGTGGGGATGGGTGTCTCACTGTATAACACTGGGGTACATGTACTGGTGGGGACGGGTGTCTCTCTATAACACTGGGGTACAGTACTGGTGGGGATGGGTCTGTCACTGTATAACACTGGGGTACAGTACTGGTGGGGATGGGTCTGTCACTGTATAACACTGGGGTACAGTACTGGTGAGGATGGGTCTGTCACTGTATAACACTGGGGTACAGTACTGGTGGAGGGGACGGGCCTGTCACTGTATAACACTGGGGTACAGTACTGGTGGGGATGGGTCTGTCACTGTATAACACTGGGGGTACAGTACTGGTGGTGTTGGGTCTGTTACTGCATAACATTGGGGTACAGTACTGGTGGGGATGGGTCTGTCACTGTGTAACACTGGGATACAGTACTGGTGGGGACGGGTCTGTCACTGTATAACACTGGGGTACAGTACTGGTGGGGACGGGTCTGTCACTGTATAACACTGGGGTACAGTACTGGTGGGGACGGGTCTGTCACTGTATAACACTGGGGTACAGTACTGGTGGGGACGGGTGTCTCACTGTATAACACTGGGGTACAGTACTGGTGGGATGAGTCTGTCACTGTATAACACTGGGGTACAGTACTGGTGGGGACGGGTGTCTCACTGTATAACACTGGGGTACAGTACTGGTGGGGACGGGTCTGTCACTGTTTAACACTGGGGTACAGGACTGGTGGGACGGGTCTGTCACTGTTATAACACTGGGTACAGTACTGGTGGGGATTGGGTGTCTCACTGTATAACACTGGAGTACAGTACTGGTGGAGACGGGTCAGTCACGGTATAACACTGGGGTACAGTACTGGTGAGGATGGGTCTGTCACTGTATAACGCTGGGGTACAGTACTGGTGTTGACGGGTCTGTCACTGTATAACACTGGGGTACAGAACTGGTGGGGACGGGTCTGTCACTGTTTAACACTGGGGTACAGTACTCGGGACCGGTCTGTCACTGTTTAACACTGGGGTACAGTACTGGTGGGGACGGGTCTGTCACTGTTTAACATCTGGGGTACAGTACTCGGGACCAGGTCTGTCACTGTTTAACACTGGGGTACAGTACTGGTGGGGACCGGTCTGTCAC
>NC_092728.1:126375-182375 GCF_047496885.1 Scyliorhinus torazame
TCGTCTCATTTCGGTCTCTTTCACCCTCCTTCGTCTCGTTTCACTCTCTTTCACCCTCCTTCATCTCGTTTCGCTCTCATTCACCCTCCTTCGTCTCGTTTCACTCTCATTCACCCTCCTTCGTCTCGTTTCGGTCTCTTTCACCCTCCTTCGTCTCGTTCCACTCTCGTTCACCCTCCTACGTCTCGTTTCGCTCTCTTTCACCCTCCTTCTTCTCGTTTCGCTCGCTTTCACTCTCCTTCGTCTCGTTTCGCTCTCTTTCACCTTCCTTCGTCTCGTTTCGCTCTCTTTGACCCTCCTTCATCTCGTTTCGCTCTCTTTCACCCTCCTTCGTCTCGTTTCGCTCTCTTCCACCCTCCTTCATCTTGTTACGCTCTCTTTCACCCTACTTCGTCTCGTTTCACTCTCTTTCATCCTCCTTCTTCTCGTTTCGTTCTCTTTCACCCTCCTTCGTCTCATTCCGCTCTCTTTCACCCTCCTTCGACTCCTTTCGCTCTCTCTCACCCTCCTTCGTCTCGTTTCGCTTTCTTTCACCCTGCTTCGTCTCGTTTCGGTCTCTTTCACCCTCCTTTGTCTTGTTTTGATCTCTTTCACCCACCTTCATCTCGTTTCGCTCTCTTTCACCCTCCTTCGTCTCGTTTCACTCTCTTTCACCCTCCTTCGTCTCGTTTCGGTCTCTTTCACCCTCCTTCGTCTCGTTCCACTCTCGTTCACCCTCCTTCGTCTCGTTTCGCTCTCTTTCACCCTCCTTCTTCTCGTTTTGCTTTCTTTCACTCTCCTTCGTCTCGTTTCGCTCTCTTTCACCTTTCTTCCTCTCGTTTCGCTCTCTTTCACCCACCTTCATCTCGTTTCACTCTCTTTCACCCACCTTCATCTCGTTTCACTCTCTTTCACCCTCCTTCATCTCGGGTAGCTCTCTTTCACCCTCCTTCGACTCGTTTCGATCTCTTTCACCCTCCTTCATCTCGTTTCGCTCTCTTTCACCCTCCTTTGTCTCGTTTCGCTCTCTTTCACCTTCCTTCTAGTTTCTCTCTCTTTCTCCCTCTTTGGTCTCGTTTCACTGTCTTTCACCTTCCTTCATCTCGTTTCACAACTTTTACCCTCCTTCGTCTCGTTTCGATCTCTTTCACCATCCTTCCTCTCTTTTCGCTCTCTTTCACCCTCCATCGTCTCGTTTCACTTACTTTTACCCTCTTTCGTCTCGTTTCGCTCTCTTTTACCCTCCTTCATTGTGTTTCGCTCTCTTTCCTGCTCCTTCGTCTCGCTTCGCCCTGTTTCACCCTCCTTCAGCTCGTTTCGCCCTCTTTGATCCTACTTCATCTCGTTTCGCTCTCTTTGACTCTCCTACATCTCGTTTAGCTCTCTTTCACCCTCCTTCGTCTCGTTTCGCTCTGTTTCACACTCCTTTGACTTGTTTTGCTCTCTTTCACCCTCCTTCGTCTCGTTTCGCTCTCTTTCACCCTCCTTCCTCTCGTTTCGCTCTCTTTCACCCTCCTTCGTCTCTTTTCGCTCTCTTTCACCCTCCTTCGTCTCGTTCCGCTCTCTTTAACCCTCCTTCGACTCCTTTCGCTCTCTTTCACCCTCCTTCGTCTCGTTTCAGTCTCTTTCACCTTTCTTCCTCTCGTTTCGCTCTCTTTCACCCACCTTCATCTCGTTTCACTCTCTTTCACCCTCCTTCGTCTCGTTTCGCCGTCTTTCACCCTCCTTCGTCTCGTTTCGCTCTTTTTCACCCTCCTTCATCTCGTTTCGCTCTCTTTCACCCTCCTTATTCTCGTTTTGCTCCCTTTCACCCTCCTTTGTCTCGTTTCACTCTCTTTCACCTTCCTTCGTCTCGTTTCTCTCTCTTTCACCCTCTTTGGTCTCGTTTCGCTCTCTTTCACCTTCCTTCGTCTCGTTTCACTCTCTTTCACCTTCCTTCGTCTCGTTTCGCTCTCTTCCACCCTCCTTCATTTCGTTTTGCTCTCTTTCACCCTCCTTCGTCTCGTTTCGCTCTCTTTCACACTCATTCTTCTCGTTTCGCTCTCTTTCACCCTCCTTCGTCTCGTTTCACTCTCTTTCACCCTCCTTCGTCTCGTTTCGGTCTCTTTCACCCTCCTTTGTCTTGTTTCGCTCTCTTTCACCCACCTTCATCTCGTTTCGCTCTCTTTCACCCTCCTTCGTCTCGTTTCACTCTCTTTCACCCTCCTTCGTCTCGTTCCACTCTCGTTTACCCTCCTTCATCTCGTTTCGCTCTCTCTCACCCTCCTTCTTCTCGTTTCGCTCTCTTTCACTCTCCTTCGTCTCGTTTCGCTCTCTTTCACCTTTCTTCCTCGCGTTTCGCTCTCTTTCACCCACCTTCATCTCGTTTCACTCTCTTTCACCCTCCTTCGTCTCGTTTCGCCGTCTTTCACCCTCCTTCGTCTCGTTTCGCTCTCTTTCACCCTCCTTCATCTCGTTTCGCTCTCTTTCACCCTCCTTCGTCTCGTTTCACTCTCTTTCACCCTCCTTCGTCTCGTTCCACTCTCGTTCACCCTCCTTCGTCTCGTTTCGCTTTCTCTCACCCTCCTTCTTCTCGTTTCGCTCTCTTTCACCCTCCTTCGTCTCGTTTCGCTCTCTTTGACCCTCCTTCATCTCGTTTCGCTCTCTTTCACCCTCCTTCGTCTCGTTTCGCTCTCTTCCACCCTCCTTCATCTTGTTACGCTCTCTTTCACCCTCCTTCGTCTCGTTTCACTCTCTTTCACCCTCCTTCTTCTCGTTTCGTTCTCTTTCACCCTCCTTCGTCTCGTTCCGCTCTCTTTCACCCTCCTTCGACTCCTTTCGCTCTCTCTCACCCTCCTTCGTCTCGTTTCGCTTTCTTTCACCCTCCTTCGTCTCGTTTCGGTCTCTTTCACCCTCCTTCGTCTCGTTCCACTCTCGTTCACCGTCCTTCCTCTCGTTTCGCTCTCTTTCACCCTCCTTCTTCTCGTTTCGCTCTCTTTCACTCTCCTTCATCTCGTTTCGCTCTCTTTCACCTTCCTTCCTCTCGTTTCGCTCTCTTTCACCCACCTTCATCTCGTTTCACTCTCTTTCACCCTCCTTCGTCTCGTATCGCCGTCTTTCACCCTCCTTCGTCTCGTTTCGCTCTCTTTCACCCTCCTTCATCTCGTTTCGCTCTCTTTCACCCTCCTTATTCTCGTTTTGCTCCCTTTCACCCTCCTTTGTCTTGTTTCACTCTCTTTCACCTTCCTTCGTCTCGTTTCTCCCTCTTTCACCCTCTTTGGTCTCGTTTCGCTCTCTTTCACCTTCCTTCGTCTCGTATCACTCTCTTTCACCTTCCTTCGTCTCGTTTCGCTCTCTTCCACCCTCCTTCATTTCGTTTCGCTCTCTTTCACCCTCCTGCGTCTCGTTTCACTCTCTTTCACCCTCATTCTTCTCGTTTCGCTCTCTTTCACCCTCCTTCGTCTCGTTTCACTCTCTTTCACCCTCCTTCGTCTCGTTTCGGTCTCTTTCACCCTCCTTTGTCTTGTTTCGATCTCTTTCACCCACCTTCATCTCGTTTCGCTCTCTTTCACCCTCCTTCGTCTCGTTTCACTCTCATTCACCCTCCTTCGTCTCGTTTCGGTCTCTTTCACCCTCCTTCGTCTCGTTTCACTCTCTTTCACCCTCCTTCGTCTCGTTTCGGTCTCTTTCACCCTCCTTTGTCTTGTTTCGATCTCTTTCACCCACCTTCATCTCGCTTCGCTCTCATTCACCCTCCTTCGTCTCGTTTCACTCTCATTCACCCTCCTTCGTCTCGTTTCGGTCTCTTTCACCCTCCTTCGTCTCGTTCCACTCTCGTTCACCCTCCTACGTCTCGTTTCGCTCTCTTTCACCCTCCTTCTTCTCGTTTCGCTCTCTTTCACTCTCCTTCGTCTCGTTTCGCTCTCTTTCACCTTCCTTCGTCTCGTTTCGCTCTCTTTGACCCTCCTTCATCTCGTTTCGCTCTCTTTCACCCTCCTTCGTCTCGTTTCGCTCTCTTCCACCCTCCTTCATCTTGTTACGCTCTCTTTCACCCTACTTCGTCTCGTTTCACTCTCTTTCACCCTCCTTCTTCTCGTTTCGTTCTCTTTCACCCTCCTTCGTCTCGTTCCGCTCTCTTTCACCCTCCTTCGACTCCTTTCGCTCTCTCTCACCCTCCTTCGTCTCGTTTCGCTTTCTTTCACCCTACTTCGTCTCGTTTCGGTCTCTTTCACCCTCCTTTGTCTTGTTTTGATCTCTTTCACCCACCTACATCTCGTTTCGCTCTCTTTCACCCTCCTTCGTCTCGTTTCACTCTCTTTCACCCTCCTTCGTCTCTTTCACCCTCCTTCGTCTCGTTCCACTCTCGTTCACCCTCCTTCGTCTCGTTTCGCTCTCTTTCACCCTCCTTCTTCTCGTTTTGCTTTCTTTCACTCTCCTTCGTCTCGTTTCGCTCTCTTTCACCTTTCTTCCTCTCGTTTCGCTCTCTTTCACCCACCTTCATCTCGTTTCACTCTCTTTCACCCACCTTCATCTCGTTTCACTCTCTTTCACCCTCCTTCATCTCGGGTAGCTCTCTTTCACCCTCCTTCGCCTCGTTTCGAGCTCTTTCACCCTCCTTCATCTCGTTTCGCTCTCTTTCACCCTCCTTTGTCTCGTTTCGCTCTCTTTCACCTTCCTTCTAGTTTCTCTCTCTTTCTCCCTCTTTGGTCTCGTTTCACTGTCTTTCACCTTCCTTCATCTCGTTTCACTATCTTTCACCCTCCTTCGTCTCGTTTCGATCTCTTTCACCATCCTTCCTCTCTTTTCGCTCTCTTTCACCCTCCATCGTCTCGTTTCACTTACTTTTACCCTCTTTCGTCTCGTTTCGCTCTCTTTTACCCTCCTTCATTGTGTTTCGCTCTCTTTCCTGCTCCTTCGTCTCGCTTCGCCCTGTTTCACCCTCCTTCAGCTCGTTTCGCCCTCTTTGACCCTACTTCATCTCGTTTCGCTCTCTTTGACTCTCCTTCATCTCGTTTAGCTCTCTTTCACCCTCCTTCGTCTCGTTTCGCTCTGTTTCACACTCCTTCGACTTGTTTTGCTCTCTTTCACCCTCCTTCGTCTCGTTTCGCTCTCTTTCACCCTCCTTCCTCTCGTTTCGCTCTCTTTCACCCTCCTTCGTCTCTTTTCGCTCTCTTTCACCCTCCTTCGTCTCGTTCCGCTCTCTTTAACCCTCCTTCGACTCCTTTCGCTCTCTTTCACCCTCCTTCGTCTCGTTTCAGTCTCTTTCACCTTTCTTCCTCTCGTTTCGCTCTCTTTCACCCACCTTCATCTCGTTTCACTCTCTTTCACCCTCCTTCGTCTCGTTTCGCCGTCTTTCACCCTCCTTCGTCTCGTTTCGCTCTTTTTCACCCTCCTTCATCTCGTTTCGCTCTCTTTCACCCTCCTTATTCTCGTTTTGCTCCCTTTCACCCTCCTTTGTCTCGTTTCACTCTCTTTCACCTTCCTTCGTCTCGTTTCTCTCTCTTTCACCCTCTTTGGTCTCGTTTCGCTCTCTTTCACCTTCCTTCGTCTCGTTTCACTCTCTTTCACCTTCCTTCGTCTCGTTTCGCTCTCTTCCACCCTCCTTCATTTCGTTTTGCTCTCTTTCACCCTCCTTCGTCTCGTTTCGCTCTCTTTCACACTCATTCTTCTCGTTTCGCTCTCTTTCACCCTCCTTCGTCTCGTTTCACTCTCTTTCACCCTCCTTCGTCTCGTTTCGGTCTCTTTCACCCTCCTTTGTCTTGTTTCGCTCTCTTTCACCCACCTTCATCTCGTTTCGCTCTCTTTCACCCTCCTTCGTCTCGTTTCACTCTCTTTCACCCTCCTTCGTCTCGTTCCACTCTCGTTTACCCTCCTTCATCTCGTTTCGCTCTCTCTCACCCTCCTTCTTCTCCTTTCGCTCTCTTTCACTCTCCTTCGTCTCGTTTCGCTCTCTTTCACCTTTCTTCCTCGCGTTTCGCTCTCTTTCACCCACCTTCATCTCGTTTCACTCTCTTTCACCCTCCTTCGTCTCGTTTCGCCGTCTTTCACCCTCCTTCGTCTCGTTTCGCTCTCTTTCACCCTCCTTCATCTCGTTTCGCTCTCTTTCACCCTCCATTCGTCTCGTTTCACTCTCTTTCACCCTCCTTCGTCTCGTTCCACTCTCGTTCACCCTCCTTCGTCTCGTTTCGCTTTCTCTCACCCTCCTTCTTCTCGTTTCGCTCTCTTTCACTCTCCTTCGTCTCGTTTCGCTCTCTTTCACCTTTCTTCCTCTCGTTTCGCTCTCTTTCACCCACTTTCATCTCGTTTCACTCTCTTTCACCCTCCTTCGTCTTGGGTAGCTCTCTTTCACCCTCCTTCGCCTCGTTTCGCTCTCTTTCAACCTCCTTCGTCTCCTTTCGCTCTCTCTCGCCCTCCTTCGTCTCGTTTTGCTTTCTTTCACCCTACTTCGTCTCGTTTCGGTCTCTTTCACCCTCCTTTGTCTTGTTGCGATCTCTTTCACCCACCTTCATCTCGTTTCGCTCTCTTTCACCCTCCTTCGTCTCGTTTCACTCTCTTTCACTCTCCTTCATCTCGTTTCACTATCTTTCACCCTCCTTTGTCTCGTTTCGATCTCTTTCACCATCCTTCCTCTCTTTTCGCTCTCTTTCACCCTCCATCGTCTCGTTTCACTTACTTTTACCCTCTATCGTCTCGTTTCGCTCTCTTTTACCCTCCTTCATTGTGTTTCGCTCTCTTTCATGCTCCTTCGTCTCGCTTCGCCCTGTTTCACCCTCCTTCAGCTCGTTTCGCCCTCTTTGACCCTACTTCATCTCGTTTCGCTCTCTTTGACTCTCCTTCATCTCGTTTAGCTCTCTTTCACCCTCCTTCGTCTCGTTTCGCTCTGTTTCACACTCCTTCGACTTGTTTTGCTCTCTTTCACCCTCCTTCGTCTCGTTTCGCTCTCTTTCACCCTCCTTCCTCTCGTTTCGCTCTCTTTCACCCTCCTTCGTCTCTTTTCGCTCTCTTTCACCCTCCTTCGTCTTGTTCCGCTCTCTTTAACCCTCCTTCGACTCCTTTCGCTCTCTTTCACCCTCCTTCGTCTCGTTTCGCTCTCTTTCACCCTCCTTCGTCTCCTTTCGCTCTCTTTCACCCTCCTTCGACTTGTTTCGCTCTCTTTCACCCTTCTTCGTCTCGTTTCGCTCTCTTTCACCCTCCTTCATCTCGTTTCGCTCTCTTTTACCCTCCTTTGTCTCGTTTCGCTCTCTTTCACCTTCCTTCTTCTCGTTTCTCTCTCTTTCACCCTCTTTGGTCTCGTTTCGCTCTCTTTCACCTTCCTTCGTCTCGTTTCACTCTCTTTCACCCTCCTTCGTCTCGTATCGCTCTCTTCCACCCTCCTTCATCTTGTTTCGCTCTCTTTCGCCCTCCTTCGTCTCGTTTCGCTCTCTTTCACCCTCCTTATTCTCGTTTCGTTCTCTTTTACCCTCCTTCGTCTCGTTCCGCTTTCTTTCACCCTCCTTCGATTCCTTTCGCTCTCTTTCACCCTCCTTCGTCTCGTTTTGCTCTCTTTCAACCTCCTTCCTCTCGTTTTGCTCTCTTTCACCCTCCTTCATCTCGTTTTGCTCTCTTTCAACCTCCTTCCTCTCGTTTCGCTCTCTTTCTCCCTCCTTCGTCTCGTTTCGCTCTCTTTCGACCTCCTTTGTCTCGTTCCGCTCTCTTTCACCCTCCTTCGTCTCCTTTCGCTCTCTTTCATCCTCCTTCGTCTCGCTTCGCTCTCTTACACCCTTCTTTGTCTCGTTTCGCTCTCTTTCACCCTCTGTCGTCTCGTTTCACTCTCTTTCACCCTCCTTCCTCTCGTTTCGCTCTCTTTCACCCTCCTTCATCTCACTTCGCTCTCTTTCACCCTCCTTCCTCTCTTTTCGCTCTCTTTCACCCTCCATCGTCTCGTTTCACTCTCTTTTACCCTCTTTCGTCTCTTTTCGCTCTCTTTTACCCTCGTTCATCTTGTTTCGCTCTCTTTCATGCTCCTTCGTCTCGCTTCGCCCTGTTCCACCCGCCTTCGTCTCGTTTCGCCGTCTTTGACCCTCCTTCGTCTCGTTTCGCTCTCTTTCACCCTCCTTCATCTCGTTTCGCTCTCTTTTACCCTCCTTATTCTCGTTTTGCTCCCTTTCACCCTCCTTTGTCTCGTTTCACTCTCTTCCACCTTCCATCGTCTCGTTTCTCTCTCGTTCACCCTCTTTGGTCTCGTTTCGCTCTCTTTCACCTTCCTTCGTCTCGTTTCACTCTTTCACCTTCCTTCGTATCGTTTCGCTATCTTCCACCCTCCTTCATTTTGTTTTGCTCTCTTTCACCCTCCTTCGTCTCGTTCCACTCTCGTTCACCCTCCTTCGTATCGTTTCGCTCACTTTCACCCTCCTTCTTCTCGTTTCGCTCTCTTTCACTCTCCTTCGTCTCGTTTCGCTCTCTTCCACCTTTCTTCCTCCCGTTTCGCTCTCTTTCACCCACCTTCATCTCGTTTCACTCTCTTTCACCCACCTTCGTCTCGGGTAGCTCTCTTTCACCCTCCTTCGCCTCGTTTCGCTCTCTTTCACCCTCCTTCGTCTCGTTTCGCTCTCTTTCACCCTCCTTCGTCTCGTTTCACTCTCTTTGACCCTCCTTCATCTCGTTTCGCTCTCTTTCACCCTCCTTCATCTCGTTTCGCTCTCTTCCACCCTCCTTCATCTTGTTACGCTCTCTTTCACCCTCCTTCGTCTCGTTTCGCTCTCTTTCACCCTCCTTCTTCTCGTTTCGTTCTCTTTCACCCTCCTTCGACTCCTTTCGGTCTCTCTCACCCTCCTTCGTCTCGTTTCACTTTCTTTCACCCTACTTCGTCTCGTTTCGGTCTCTTTCACCCTCCTTTGTCTTGTTTCGATCTCTTTCACCCTCCTTCATCTCGTTTCGCTCTCTTTCACCCTCCTTCGTCTCGTTTCACTCTCTTTCACCCTCCTTCGTCTCGTTTCAGTCTCTTTCACCTTTCTTCCTCTCGTTTCGCTCTCTTTCACCCACCTTCATCTCGTTTCACTCTCTTTCACCCTCCTTCGTCTCGTTTCGCCGTCTTTCACCCTCCTTCGTCTCGTTTCGCTCTCTTTCACCCTCCTTCATCTCGTTTCGCTCTTTCACCCTCTTTGGTCTCGTTTCGCTCTCTTTCACCTTCCTTCGTCTCGTTTCACTCTCTTTCACCTTCCTTCGTCTCGTTTCGCTCTCTTCCACCCTCCTTCATTTCGTTTTGCTCTCTTTCACCCTCCTTCGTCTCGTTTCGCTCTCTTTCACCCTCATTCTTCTCGTTTCGCTCTCTTTCACCCTCCTTCGTCTCGTTTCACTCTCTTTCACCCTCCTTCGTCTCGTTTCGGTCTCTTTCACCCTCCTTTGTCTTGTTTCGCTCTCTTTCACCCACCTTCATCTCGTTTCGCTCTCTTTCACCCTCCTTCGTCTCGTTTCACTCTCTTTCACCCTCCTTCGTCTCGTTCCACTCTCGTTTACCCTCCTTCATCTCGTTTCGCTCTCTCTCACCCTCCTTCTTCTCGTTTCGCTCTCTTTCACTCTCCTTCGTCTCGTTTCGCTCTCTTTCACCTTCCTTCGTCTCGTTTCGCTCTCTTTGACCCTCCTTCATCTCGTTTCGCTCTCTTTCACCCTCCTTCGTCTCGTTTCGCTCTCTTCCACCCTCCTTCATCTTGTTACGCTCTCTTTCACCCTACTTCGTCTCGTTTCACTCTCTTTCACCCTCCTTCTTCTCGTTTCGTTCTCTTTCACCCTCCTTCGTCTCGTTCCGCTCTCTTTCACCCTCCTTCGACTCCTTTCGCTCTCTCTCACCCTCCTTCGTCTCGTTTCGCTTTCTTTCACCCTACTTCGTCTCGTTTCGGTCTCTTTCACCCTCCTTTGTCTTGTTTTGATCTCTTTCACCCACCTTCATCTCGTTTCGCTCTCTTTCACCCTCCTTCGTCTCGTTTCACTCTCTTTCACCCTCCTTCGTCTCGTTTCGGTCTCTTTCACCCTCCTTCGTCTCGTTCCACTCTCGTTCACCCTCCTTCGTCTCGTTTCGCTCTCTTTCACCCTCCTTCTTCTCGTTTTGCTTTCTTTCACTCTCCTTCGTCTCGTTTCGCTCTCTTTCACCTTTCTTCCTCTCGTTTCGCTCTCTTTCACCCACCTTCATCTCGTTTCACTCTCTTTCACCCACCTTCATCTCGTTTCACTCTCTTTCACCCTCCTTCATCTCGGGTAGCTCTCTTTCACCCTCCTTCGCCTCGTTTCGATCTCTTTCACCCTCCTTCGTCTCGTTTCGCTCTCTTTCACCCTCCTTTGTCTCGTTTTGCTCTCTTTCACCTTCCTTCTAGTTTCTCTCTCTTTCTCCCTCTTTGGTCTCGTTTCACTGTCTTTCACCTTCCTTCATCTCGTTTCACTATCTTTCACCCTCCTTCGTCTCGTTTCGATCTCTTTCACCATCCTTCCTCTCTTTTCGCTCTCTTTCACCCTCCATCGTCTCGTTTCACTTACTTTTACCCTCTTTCGTCTCGTTTCGCTCTCTTTTACCCTCCTTCATTGTGTTTCGCTCTCTTTCCTGCTCCTTCGTCTCGCTTCGCCCTGTTTCACCCTCCTTCAGCTCGTTTCGCCCTCTTTGACCCTACTTCATCTCGTTTCGCTCTCTTTGACTCTCCTTCATCTCGTTTAGCTCTCTTTCACCCTCCTTCGTCTCGTTTCGCTCTGTTTCACACTCCTTCGACTTGTTTTGCTCTCTTTCACCCTCCTTCGTCTCGTTTCGCTCTCTTTCACCCTCCTTCCTCTCGTTTCGCTCTCTTTCACCCTCCTTCGTCTCTTTTCGCTCTCTTTCACCCTCCTTCGTCTCGTTCCGCTCTCTTTAACCCTCCTTCGACTCCTTTCGCTCTCTTTCACCCTCCTTCGTCTCGTTTCAGTCTCTTTCACCTTTCTTCCTCTCGTTTCGCTCTCTTTCACCCACCTTCATCTCGTTTCACTCTCTTTCACCCTCCTTCGTCTCGTTTCGCCGTCTTTCACCCTCCTTCGTCTCGTTTCGCTCTTTTTCACCCTCCTTCATCTCGTTTCGCTCTCTTTCACCCTCCTTATTCTCGTTTTGCTCCCTTTCACCCTCCTTTGTCTCGTTTCACTCTCTTTCACCCTCCTTCGTCTCGTTCCACTCTCGTTTACCCTCCTTCATCTCGTTTCGCTCTCTCTCACCCTCCTTCTTCTCCTTTCGCTCTCTTTCACTCTCCTTCGTCTCGTTTCGCTCTCTTTCACCTTTCTTCCTCGCGTTTCGCTCTCTTTCACCCACCTTCATCTCGTTTCACTCTCTTTCACCATCCTTCGTCTCGTTTCGCCGTCTTTCACCCTCCTTCGTCTCGTTTCGCTCTCTTTCACCCTCCTTCATCTCGTTTCGCTCTCTTTCACCCTCCTTCGTCTCGTTTCACTCTCTTTCACCCTCCTTCGTCTCGTTCCACTCTCGTTCACCCTCCTTCGTCTCGTTTCGCTTTCTCTCACCCTCCTTCTTCTCGTTTCGCTCTCTTTCACTCTCCTTCGTCTCGTTTCGCTCTCTTTCACCTTTCTTCCTCTCGTTTCGCTCTCTTTCACCCACTTTCATCTCGTTTCACTCTCTTTCACCCTCCTTCGTCTTGGGTAGCTCTCTTTCACCCTCCTTCGCCTCGTTTCGCTCTCTTTCAACCTCCTTCGTCTCGTTTCGCTCTCTTTCACCCTCCTTCGTCTCCTTTCGCTCTCGTTCACCCTCCTTCATCTCGTTTTGCTCTCTTCCACCCTCCTTCATCTTGTTACGCTCTCTTTCACCCTCCTTCATCTCGTTTCGCTCTCTTTCACCCTCCTACTTCTCGTTTCGTTCTCTTTCACCCTCCTTCGTCTCGTTCCGCTCTCTTTCACCCTCCTTCGACTCCTTTCGCTCTCTCTCGCCCTCCTTCGTCTCGTTTTGCTTTCTTTCACCCTACTTCGTCTCGTTTCGGTCTCTTTCACCCTCCTTTGTCTTGTTGCGATCTCTTTCACCCACCTTCATCTCGTTTCGCTCTCTTTCACCCTCCTTCGTCTCGTTTCACACTCTTTCACTCTCCTTCATCTCGTTTCACTATCTTTCACCCTCCTTCGTCTCGTTTCGATCTCTTTCACCATCCTTCCTCTCTTTTCGCTCTCTTTCACCCTCCATCGTCTCGTTTCACTTACTTTTACCCTCTAGCGTCTCGTTTCGCTCTCTTTTACCCTCCTTCATTGTGTTTCGCTCTCTTTCATGCTCCTTCGTCTCGCTTCGCCCTGTTTCACCCTCCTTCAGCTCGTTTCGCCCTCTTTGACCCTACTTCATCTCGTTTCGCTCTCTTTGACTCTCCTTCATCTCGTTTAGCTCTCTTTCACCCTCCTTCGTCTCGTTTCGCTCTGTTTCACACTCCTTCGACTTGTTTTGCTCTCTTTCACCCTCCTTCGTCTCGTTTCGCTCTCTTTCACCCTCCTTCCTCTCGTTTCGCTCTCTTTCACCCTCCTTCGTCTCTTTTCGCTCTCTTTCACCCTCCTTCGTCTTGTTCCGCTCTCTTTAACCCTCCTTCGACTCCTTTCGCTCTCTTTCACCCTCCTTCGTCTCGTTTCGCTCTCTTTCACCCTCCTTCGTCTCCTTTCGCTCTCTTTCACCCTCCTTCGACTTGTTTCGCTCTCTTTCACCCTTCTTCGTCTCGTTTCGCTCTCTTTCACCCTCCTTCATCTCGTTTCGCTCTCTTTTACCCTCCTTTGTCTCGTTTCGCTCTCTTTCACCTTCCTTCTTCTCGTATCTCTCTCTTTCACCCTCTTTGGTCTCGTTTCGCTCTCTTTCACCTTCCTTCGTCTCGTTTCACTCTCTTTCACCCTCCTTCGTCTCGTATCGCTCTCTTCCACCCTCCTTCATCTTGTTTCGCTCTCTTTCGCCCTCCTTCGTCTCGTTTCGCTCTCTTTCACCCTCCTTATTCTTGTTTCGTTCTCTTTTACCCTCCTTCGTCTCGTTCCGCTTTCTTTCACCCTCCTTCGATTCCTTTCGCTCTCTTTCACCCTCCTTCGTCTCGTTTCGCTTTCTTTCACCCTCCTTCATCTCTTTTCGCTCTCTTTCACCCTCCTTCATCTCGTTTTGCTCTCTTTCAACCTCCTTCCTCTCTTTTTGCTCTCTTTCACCCTCCTTCATCTCGTTTTGCTCTCTTTCAACCTCCTTCCTCTCGTTTCGCTCTCTTTCTCCCTCCTTCGTCTCGTTTCGCTCTCTTTCGACCTCCTTTGTCTCGTTCCGCTCTCTTTCACCCTCCTTCGTCTCCTTTCGCTCTCTTTCATCCTCCTTCGTCTCGCTTCGCTCTCTTACACCCTTCTTTGTCTCGTTTCGCTCTCTTTCACCCTCCGTCGTCTCGTTTCACTCTCTTTCACCCTCCTTCCTCTCGTTTCGCTCTCTTTCACCCTCCTTCATCTCACTTCGCTCTCTTTCACCCTCCTCCCTCTCTTTTCGCTCTCTTTCACCCTCCATCGTCTCGTTTCACTCTCTTTTACCCTCTTTCGTCTCTTTTCGCTCTCTTTTACCCTCCTTCATCTTGTTTCGCTCTCTTTCATGCTCCTTCGTCTCGCTTCGCCCTGTTCCACCCGCCTTCGTCTCGTTTCGCCGTCTTTGACCCTCCTTCGTCTCGTTTCGCTCTCTTTCACCCTCCTTCATCTCGTTTCGCTCTCTTTTACCCTCCTTATTCTCGTTTTGCTCCCTTTCACCCTCCTTTGTCTCGTTTCACTCTCTTCCACCTTCCATCATCTCGTTTCTCTCTCGTTCACCCTCTTTGGTCTCATTTCGCTCTCTTTCACCTTCCTTCGTCTCGTTTCACTCTCTTTCACCTTCCTTCGTATCGTTTCGCTATCTTCCACCCTCCTTCATTTTGTTTTGCTCTCTTTCACCCTCCTTCGTCTCGTTCCACTCTCGTTCACCCTCCTTCGTATCGTTTCGCTCACTTTCACCCTCCTTCTTCTCGTTTCGCTCTCTTTCACTCTCCTTCGTCTCGTTTCGCTCTCTTCCACCTTTCTTCCTCCCGTTTCGCTCTCTTTCACCCACCTTCATCTCGTTTCACTCTCTTTCACCCACCTTCGTCTCGGGTAGCTCTCTTTCACCCTCCTTCGCCTCGTTTCGCTCTCTTTCACCCTCCTTCGTCTCGTTTCGCTCTCTTTCACCCTCCTTCGTCTCGTTTCGCTCTCTTTGACCCTCCTTCATCTCGTTTCGCTCTCTTTCACCCTCCTTCATCTCGTTTCGCTCTCTTCCACCCTCCTTCATCTTGTTACGCTCTCTTTCACCCTCCTTCGTCTCGTTTCGCTCTCTTTCACCCTCCTTCTTCTCGTTTCGTTCTCTTTCACCCTCCTTCGACTCCTTTCGGTCTCTCTCACCCTCCTTCGTCTCGTTTCACTTTCTTTCACCCTACTTCGTCTCGTTTCGGTCTCTTTCACCCTCCTTTGTCTTGTTTCGATCTCTTTCACCCTCCTTCATCTCGTTTCGCTCTCTTTCACCCTCCTTCGTCTCGTTTCACTCTCTTTCACCCTCCTTCGTCTCGTTTCAGTCTCTTTCACCTTTCTTCCTCTCGTTTCGCTCTCTTTCACCCACCTTCATCTCGTTTCACTCTCTTTCACCCTCCTTCGTCTCGTTTCGCCGTCTTTCACCCTCCTTCGTCTCGTTTCGCTCTCTTTCACCCTCCTTCATCTCGTTTCGCTCTTTCACCCTCTTTGGTCTCGTTTCGCTCTCTTTCACCTTCCTTCGTCTCGTTTCACTCTCTTTCACCTTCCTTCGTCTCGTTTCGCTCTCTTCCACCCTCCTTCATTTCGTTTTGCTCTCTTTCACCCTCCTTCGTCTCGTTTCGCTCTCTTTCACCCTCATTCTTCTCGTTTCGCTCTCTTTCACCCTCCTTCGTCTCGTTTCACTCTCTTTCACCCTCCTTCGTCTCGTTTCGGTCTCTTTCACCCTCCTTTGTCTTGTTTCGCTCTCTTTCACCCACCTTCATCTCGTTTCGCTCTCTTTCACCCTCCTTCGTCTCGTTTCACTCTCTTTCACCCTCCTTCGTCTCGTTCCACTCTCGTTTACCCTCCTTCATCTCGTTTCGCTCTCTCTCACCCTCCTTCTTCTCGTTTCGCTCTCTTTCACTCTCCTTCGTCTCGTTTCGCTCTCTTTCACCTTTCTTCCTCTCGTTTCGCTCTCTTTCACCCACCTTCATCTCGTTTCACTCTCTTTCACCCTCCTTCGTCTCGTTTCGCCGTCTTTCACCCTCCTTCGTCTCGTTTCGCTCTCTTTCACCCTCCTTCATCTCGTTTCGCTCTCTTTCACCCTCCTTCGTCTCGTTTCACTCTCTTTCACCCTCCTTCGTCTCGTTCCACTCTCGTTCACCCTCCTTCGTCTCGTTTCGCTTTCTCTCACCCTCCTTCTTCTCGTTTCGCTCTCTTTCACTCTCCTTCGTCTCGTTTCGCTCTCTTTCACCTTTCTTCCTCTCGTTTCGCTCTCTTTCACCCACTTTCATCTCGTTTCACTCTCTTTCACCCTCCTTCGTCTCGGGTAGCTCTCTTTCACCCTCCTTCGCCTCGTTTCGCTCTCTTTCAACCTCCTTCGTCTCGTTTCGCTCTCTTTCACCCTCCTTCGTCTCGTTTCGCTCTCGTTCACCCTCCTTCATCTCGTTTCGCTCTCTTCCACCCTCCTTCATCTTGTTACGCTCTCTTTCACCCTCCTTCATCTCGTTTCGCTCTCTTTCACCCTCCTTCTTCTCGTTTCGTTCTCTTTCACCCTCCTTCGTCTCGTTCCGCTCTCTTTCACCCTCCTTCGACTCCTTTCGCTCTCTCTCGCCCTCCTTCGTCTCGTTTTGCTTTCTTTCACCCTACTTCGTCTCGTTTCGGTCTCTTTCACCATCCTTTGTCTTGTTGCGATCTCTTTCACCCACCTTCATCTCGTTTCGCTCTCTTTCACCCTCCTTCGTCTCGTTTCACTCTCTTTCACTCTCCTTCGTCTCGTTTCGCTCTCTTTCACCTTTCTTCCTCTCGTTTCGCTCTCTTTCACCCACCTTCATCTCCTTTCGCTCTCTTTCACCCTCCTTCATCTCGTTCCGCTCTCTTTCACCCACCTTTGTCTCCTTTCACTCTCTTTCACCCTCCTTCGTCTCGTTTCACTCTTTTTCACCCTTCTTTGGCTCGTTTCGCTCTCTTTCACACTCCTTCGTCTCGTTTCGCTCTCTTTCACCCTCCTTCCTCTCGTTTCGCTCTCTTTCACCCTCCTTCATCTCGTTTCGCTCTCTTTAACCCTCCTTCCTCTCTTTTCGCTCTCTTTCATCCTCCATCGTCTCTTTTCACTCTCTTTTACCCTCTTTCGTCTCGTTTCGCTCTCTTTTACCCTCCTTCATCTCGTTTCGCTCTCTTTCATGCTCCTTCGTCTCGCTTCGCCCTGTTTCACCCTCCTTCGTCTCCTTTCGCCCTCTTTGACCCTCCTTCATCTCGTTTCGCTCTCTTTGACCCTCCTTCGTCTCGTTTCGCTCTCTTTTACCCTCCTTCATCTCGTTTTGCTCTCTTTCATGCTCCTTCGTCTCGCTTCGCCCTGTTTCACCCTCCTTCGTCTCGTTTCACCCTCTTTGACCCTCCTTCATCTCGTTTCGCTCTCTTCGACCCTCCTTCGTCTCCTTTAGCTCTGTTTCACCCTCCTTCGTCTCGTTTCGCTCTGTTTCACACTCCTTCGTCTCGTCTCCTTTCGCTCTCTTTCACCCTCCTTCGTCTCGTTTCTCTCTCTTCCACCCTCCTTTGTCTCCTTTCGCTCTCTTTCACCCTCATTCGTCTCGTTTCGCTCTCTTTCACCCTCCTTTGTCTCGTTTCGCTCTCTTTCACCTTCCTTCTTCTCGTTTCTCTCTCTTTCTCCCTCTTTGGTCTCATTTCACTCTCTTTCACCTTCCTTCATCTCGTTTCACTATCTTTCACCCTCCTTCGTCTCGTTTCGCTCTCTTTCACCATCCTTCCTCTCTTTTCGCTCTCTTTCACCCTCCATCGTCTCGTTTCACTCACTTTTACCCTCTTTCGTCTCGTTTCGCTCTCTTTTACCCTCCTTCATTGTGTTTCGCTCTCTTTCATGCTCTTTCATCTCGCTTCGCCCTGTTTCACCCTCCTTCATCTCGTTTCGCCCTCTTTGACCCTCCTTCATCTCGTTTCGCTCTCTTTGACTCTCCTTCATCTCGTTTAGCTCTCTTTCACCCTCCTTCGTCTCGTTTCGCTCTGTTTCACACTCCTTCATCTTGTTTTGCTCTCTTTCACCCTCCTTCGTCTCGTTTTGCTCTCTTTCACCCTCCTTCCTCTCGTTTCGCTCTCTTTCACCCTCCTTCGTCTCTTTTCGCTCTCTTTCACCCTGCTTCGTCTCGTTCCGCTCTCTTTAACCCTCCTTCGACTCCTTTCGCTCTCTTTCGCCCTCCTTCGTCGCGTTTCGCTCACTTTCACCCTCCTTCGTCTCCTTTCGCTCTCTTTCACCCTCCTGCATCTCGTTTCGCTCTCTTTCACCCTTCTTCGTCTCGTTTTGCTCTCTTTCACCCTCCTTCATCTCGTTTCGCTCTCTTTTACCCTCCTTTGTCTCGTTTCGCTCTCTTTCACCTTCCTTCTTCTCGTTTCTCTCTCTTTCACCCTCTTTGGTCTCTTTTTGCTCTCTTTCACCTTCCTTCGTCTCGTTTCAATCTCTTTCACCCTCCTTCGTCTCGGATCGCTCTCTTCCACCCTCCTTCATCTTGTTTCGCTTTCTTTCGCCCTCCTTCGTCTCGTTTCGCTCTCTTTCACCCTCCTTCTTCTCATTTCGTTCTCTTTCACCCTCCTTCGTCTCGTTACGCTTTCTTTCACCCTCCTTCGATTCCTTTCGCTCTCTTTCACCCTCCTTCATCTCGTTTCGCTTTCTTTCAACCTCCTTCCTCTCGTTTCGCTCTCTTTCACCCTCCTTCGTCTCCTTTCGCTCTCTTTCGACCTCCTTCGTCTCGTTCCGCTCTCTTTCACCCTCCTTCGTCTCCTTTCGCTCTCTTTCATCCTCCTTCATCTCGTTTCGCTCTCTTTCACCCTTCTCCGTCTCGTTTCGCTCTCTTTCACCCTCCTTCATCTCGTTTCACTCTCTTTCACCCTCCTTCCTCTCGTTTCGCTCTCTTTCACCCTCCTTCATCTCGTTTCGCTCTCTTTCACCCTCCTTCCTCTCTTTTCGCTCTCTTTCACCCTCCATCGTCTCGTTTCACTCTCTTTTACCCTCCTTCATCTTGTTTCGCTCTCTTTCATGCTCCTTCGTCTTGCTTCGCCCTGTTCCACCCGCCTTCGTCTCGTTTCGCCATCTTTCACCCTCCTTCGTCTCGTTTCGCTCTCTTTCACCCTCCTTCATCTCGTTTCGCTCTCTTTCACCCTCCTTTTTCTCGTTTTGCTCCCTTTCACCCTCCTTTGTCTCGTTTCACTCTCTTTCACCTTCCTTCGTCTCGTTTCTCTCTCTTTCTCCCTCTTTGGTCTCGTTTCACTCTCTTTCACCTTCCTTCATCTCGTTTCACTATCTTTCACCCTCCTTCGTCTCGTTTCGCTCTCTTTCACCATCCTTCCTCTCTTTTCGCTCTCTTTCACCCTCCATCGTCTCGTTTCACTCACTTTTACCCTCTTTCGTCTCGTTTCGCTCTCTTTTACCCTCCTTCATTGTGTTTCGCTCTCTTCCATGCTCTTTCATCTCGCTTCGCCCTGTTTCACCCTCCTTCATCTCGTTTCGCCCTCTTTGACCCTCCTTCATCTCGTTTCGCTCTCTTTGACTCTCCTTCATCTCGTTTAGCTCTCTTTCACCCTCCTTCGTCTCGTTTCGCTCTGTTTCACACTCCTTCATCCTGTTTTGCTCTCTTTCACCCTCCTTCGTCTCGTTTTGCTCTCTTTCACCCTCCTTCCTCTCGTTTCGCTCTCTTTCACCCTCCTTCGTCTCTTTTCGCTCTCTTTCACCCTGCTTCGTCTCGTTCCGCTCTCTTTAACCCTCCTTCGACTCCTTTCGCTCTCTTGCGCCCTCCTTCGTCTCGTTTCGCTCACTTTCACCCTCCTTCGTCTCCTTTCGCTCTCTTTCACCCTCCTGCGTCTCGTTTCGCTCTCTTTCACCCTTCTTCGTCTCGTTTTGCTCTCTTTCACCCTCCTTCATCTCGTTTCGCTCTCTTTTACCCTCCTTTGTCTCGTTTCGCTCTCTTTCACCTTCCTTCTTCTCGTTTCTCTCTCTTTCACCCTCTTTGGTCTCTTTTTGCTCTCTTTCACCTTCCTTCGTCTCGTTTCAATCTCTTTCACCCTCCTTCGTCTCGGATCGCTCTCTTCCACCCTCCTTCATCTTGTTTCGCGTTCTTTCGCCCTCCTTCGTCTCGTTACGCTCTCTTTCACCCTCCTTCTTCTCGTTTTGTTCTCTTTCACCCT
The DNA here is from genome assembly GCF_047496885.1 of Scyliorhinus torazame. Classification (NCBI taxonomy): domain Eukaryota; kingdom Metazoa; phylum Chordata; class Chondrichthyes; order Carcharhiniformes; family Scyliorhinidae; genus Scyliorhinus; species Scyliorhinus torazame. The sequence goes on from NC_092728.1 coordinate 145,732, forward strand.
CCTTCGTCTCGTTCCGCTTTCTTTCATCCTCCTTCGATTCCTTTCGCTCTCTTTCACCCTCCTTCATCTCGTTTCGCTTTCTTTCAACCTCCTTCCTCTCGTTTCGCTCTCTTTCACCCTCCTTTGTCTCCTTTCGCTCTCTTTCGACCTCCTTCGTCTCGTTCCGCTCTCTTTCACCCTCCTTCGTCTCCTTTCGCTCTCTTTCATCCTCCTTCGTCTCGTTTCGCTCTCTTTCACCCTTCTCCGTCTCGTTTCGCTCTCTTTCACCCTCCTTCGTCTCGTTTCACTCTCTTTCACCCTCCTTCCTCTCGTTTCGCTCTCTTTCACCCTCCTTCATCTCGTTTCGCTCTCTTTCACCCTCCTTCCTCTCTTTTCGCTCTCTTTCACCCTCCATCGTCTCGTTTCACTCTCTTTTACCCTCTTTCGTCTCGTTTCGCTCTCTTTTACCCTCCTTCATCTTGTTTCGCTCTCTTTCATGCTCCTTCGTCTTGCTTCGCCCTGTTCCACCCGCCTTCGTCTCATTTCGCCATCTTTCACCCTCCTTCGTCTCGTTTCGCTCTCTTTCACCCTCCTTCATCTCGTTTCGCTCTCTTTCACCCTCCTTTTTCTCGTTTTGCTCCCTTTCACCCTCCTTTGTCTCGTTTCACTCTCTTTCACCTTCCTTCGTCTCGTTTCTCTCTCTTTCACCCTCTTTGGTCTCGTTTCGCTCTCTTTCACCTTCCTTCGTCTCGTTTCACTCTCTTTCACCTTCCTTCGTCTCGTTTCGCTCTCATTCACCCTCCTTCGTCTCGTTTCGGTCTCTTTCACCCTCCTTCGTCTCGTTCCACTCTCGTTCACCCTCCGTCGTCTCGTTTCGCTCTCTTTCACCCTCCTTCTTCTCGTTTCGCTCTCTTTCACTCTCCTTCGTCTCGTTTCGCTCTCTTTCACCTTTCTTCCTCTCGTTTCGCTCTCTTTCACCCACCTTCATCTCGTTTTACTCTCTTTCACCCTCCTTCGTCTCGGGTAGCCCTCTTTCACCCTCCTTCATCTCATTTCGCTCTCTTTGACCCTCCTTCATCTCGTTTCGCTCTCTTTCACCCTCCTTCGTCTCGTTTCGCTCTCTTCCACCCTCCTTCATCTTGTTACGCTCTCTTTCACCCTCCTTCGTCTCGTTTCGCTCTCTTTCACCCTCCTTCGTCTCGTTTCGCTCTCTTTCACGCTCATTCTTCTCGTTTCGCTCTCTTTCACCCTCCTTCGTCTCGTTTCACTCTCTTTCACCCTCCTTCGTCTCGTTTCGGTCTCTTTCACCCTCCTTTGTCTTGTTTCGATCTCTTTCACCCACCTTCATCTCGTTTCGCTCTCTTTCACCCTCCTTCGTCTCATTTCACTCTCATTCACCCTCCTTCATCTCGTTTCGCTCTCTTTCACCCTCCTTCCTCTCTTTTCGCTCTCTTTCACCCTCCATCGTCTCGTTTCACTCTCTTTTACCCTCTTTCGTCTCGTTTCGCTCTCTTTTACCCTCCTTCATCTTGTTTCGCTCTCTTTCATGCTCCTTCGTCTTGCTTCGCCCTGTTCCACCCGCCTTCGTCTCGTTTCGCCATCTTTCACCCTCCTTCGTCTCGTTTCGCTCTCTTTCACCCTCCTTCATCTCGTTTCGCTCTCTTTCACCCTCCTTTTTCTCGTTTTGCTCCCTTTCACCCTCCTTTGTCTCGTTTCACTCTCTTTCACCTTCCTTCGTCTCGTTTCTCTCTCTTTCACCCTCTTTGGTCTCGTTTCGCTCTCTTTCACCTTCCTTCGTCTCGTTTCACTCTCTTTCACCTTCCTTCGTCTCGTTTCGCTCTCTTCCACCCTCCTTCATTTCGTTTTGCTCTCTTTCACCCTCCTTCGTCTCGTTTCGCTCTCTTTCACGCTCATTCTTCTCGTTTCGCTCTCTTTCACCCTCCTTCATCTCGTTTCACTCTCTTTCACCCTCCTTCGTCTCGTTTCGGTCTCTTTCACCCTCCTTTGTCTTGTTTCGATCTCTTTCACCCACCTTCATCTCGTTTCGCTCTCTTTCACCCTCCTTCGTCTCATTTCACTCTCATTCACCCTCCTTCGTCTCGTTTCGGTCTCTTTCACCCTCCTTTGTCTCGTTCCACTCTCGTTCACCCTCCGTCGTCTCGTTTCGCTCTCTTTCACCCTCCTTTTTCTCGTTTCGCTCTCTTTCACTCTCGTTCGTCTCGTTTCGCTCTCTTTCACCTTTCTTCCTCTCGTTTCGCTCTCTTTCACCCACCTTCATCTCGTTTCACTCTCTTTCACCCTCCTTCGTCTCGGGTAGCCCTCTTTCACCCTCCTTCATCTCATTTCGCTCTCTTTGACCCTCCTTCATCTCGTTTCGCTCTCTTTCACCCTCCTTCGTCTCGTTTCGCTCTCTTCCACCCTCCTTCATCTTGTTACGCTCTCTTTCACCCTCCTTCGTCTCGTTTCGCTCTCTTTCACCCTCCTTCTTCTCGTTTCGTTCTCTTTCACACTCCTTCGTCTCGTTCCGCTCTCTTTCACCCTCCTTCGACTCCTTTCGCTCTCTCTCACCCTCCTTCGTCTCGTTTCGCTTTCTTTCACCCTACTTCGTCTCGTTTCGGTCTCTTTCACGCTCCTTTGTCTTGTTTCGATCACTTTCCGCCACCTTCATCTCGTTTCGCTCTCTTTCACCCTCCTTCGTCTCGTTTCGCTCTCTTTCACCCTTCTCCGTCTCGTTTCGCTCTCTTTCACCCTTCTCCGTCTCGTTTCGCTCTCTTTCACCCTCCTTCGTCTCGTTTCACTCTCTTTCACCCTCCTTCCTCTCGTTTCGCTCTCTTTCACCCTCCTTCATCTCGTTTCGCTCTCTTTCACCCTCCTTCCTCTCTTTTCGCTCTCTTTCACCCTCCATCGTCTCGTTTCACTCTCTTTTACCCTCTTTCGTCTCGTTTCGCTCTCTTTTACCCTCCTTCATCTTGTTTCGCTCTCTTTCATGCTCCTTCGTCTTGCTTCGCCCTGTTCCACCCGCCTTCGTCTCGTTTCGCCATCTTTCACCCTCCTTCGTCTCGTTTCGCTCTCTTTCACCCTCCTTCATCTCGTTTCGCTCTCTTTCACCCTCCTTTTTCTCGTTTTGCTCCCTTTCACCCTCCTTTGTCTCGTTTCACTCTCTTTCACCTTCCTTCGTCTCGTTTCTCTCTCTTTCACCCTCTTTGGTCTCGTTTCGCTCTCTTTCACCTTCCTTCGTCTCGTTTCACTCTCTTTCACCTTCCTTCGACTCGTTTCGCTCTCTTCCACCCTCCTTCATTTTGTTTTGCTCTCTTTCACCCTCCTTCGTCTCGTTTCGCTCTCTTTCACGCTCATTCTTCTCGTTTCGCTCTCTTTCACCCTCCTTCGTCTCGTTTCACTCTCTTTCACCCTCCTTTGTCTCGTTTCGGTCTCTTTCACCCTCCTTTGTCTTGTTTCGATCTCTTTCACCCACCTTCATCTCGTTTCGCTCTCTTTCACCCTCCTTCGTCCCATTTCACTCTCATTCACCCTCCTTCGTCTCGTTTCGGTCTCTTTCACCCTCCTTCGTCTCGTTCCACTCTCGTTCACCCTCCGTCGTCTCGTTTCGCTCTCTTTCACCCTCCTTCTTCTCGTTTCGCTCTCTTTCACTCTCCTTCGTCTCGTTTCGCTCTCTTTCACCTTTCTTCCTCTCGTTTCGCTCTCTTTCACCCACCTTCATCTCGTTTCACTCTCTTTCACCCTCCTTCGTCTCGGGTAGCCCTCTTTCACCCTCCTTCATCTCATTTCGCTCTCTTTGACCCTCCTTCATCTCGTTTCGCTCTCTTTCACCCTCCTTCGTCTCGTTTCGCTCTCTTCCACCCTCCTTCATCTTGTTACGCTCTCTTTCACCCTCCTTCGTCTCGTTTCGCTCTCTTTCACCCTCCTTCGTCTCGTTTCGCTCTCTTTCACGCTCATTCTTCTCGTTTCGCTCTCTTTCACCCTCCTTCGTCTCGTTTCACTCTCTTTCACCCTCCTTCGTCTCGTTTCGGTCTCTTTCACCCTCCTTTGTCTTGTTTCGATCTCTTTCACCCACCTTCATCTCGTTTCGCTCTCTTTCACCCTCCTTCGTCTCATTTCACTCTCATTCACCCTCCTTCATCTCGTTTCGCTCTCTTTCACCCTCCTTCCTCTCTTTTCGCTCTCTTTCACCCTCCATCGTCTCGTTTCACTCTCTTTTACCCTCTTTCGTCTCGTTTCGCTCTCTTTTACCCTCCTTCATCTTGTTTCGCTCTCTTTCATGCTCCTTCGTCTTGCTTCGCCCTGTTCCACCCGCCTTCGTCTCGTTTCGCCATCTTTCACCCTCCTTCGTCTCGTTTCGCTCTCTTTCACCCTCCTTCATCTCGTTTCGCTCTCTTTCACCCTCCTTTTTCTCATTTTGCTCCCTTTCACCCTCCTTTGTCTCGTTTCACTCTCTTTCACCTTCCTTCGTCTCGTTTCTCTCTCTTTCACCCTCTTTGGTCTCGTTTCGCTCTCTTTCACCTTCCTTCGTCTCGTTTCACTCTCTTTCACCTTCCTTCGTCTCGTTTCGCTCTCTTCCACCCTCCTTCATTTCGTTTTGCTCTCTTTCACCCTCCTTCGTCTCGTTTCGCTCTCTTTCACGCTCATTCTTCTCGTTTCGCTCTCTTTCACCCTCCTTCGTCTCGTTTCACTCTCTTTCACCCTCCTTCGTCTCGTTTCGGTCTCTTTCACCCTCCTTTGTCTTGTTTCGATCTCTTTCACCCACCTTCATCTCGTTTCGCTCTCTTTCACCCTCCTTCGTCTCATTTCACTCTCATTCACCCTCCTTCGTCTCGTTTCGGTCTCTTTCACCCTCCTTTGTCTCGTTCCACTCTCGTTCACCCTCCGTCGTCTCGTTTCGCTCTCTTTCACCCTCCTTCTTCTCGTTTCGCTCTCTTTCACTCTCCTTCGTCTCGTTTCGCTCTCTTTCACCTTTCTTCCTCTCGTTTCGCTCTCTTTCACCCACCTTCATCTCGTTTCACTCTCTTTCACCCTCCTTCGTCTCGGGTAGCCCTCTTTCACCCTCCTTCATCTCATTTCGCTCTCTTTGACCCTCCTTCATCTCGTTTCGCTCTCTTTCACCCTCCTTCGTCTCGTTTCGCTCTCTTCCACCCTCCTTCATCTTGTTACGCTCTCTTTCACCCTCCTTCGTCTCGTTTCGCTCTCTTTCACCCTCCTTCTTCTCGTTTCGTTCTCTTTCACCCTCCTTCGTCTCGTTCCGCTCTCTTTCACCCTCCTTCGACTCCTTTCGCTCTCTCTCACCCTCCTTCGTCTCGTTTCGCTTTCTTTCACCCTACTTCGTCTCGTTTCGGTCTCTTTCACCCTCCTTTGTCTTGTTTCGATCACTTTCCCCCACCTTCATCTCGTTTCGCTCTCTTTCACCCTCCTTCGTCTCGTTTCGCTCTCTTTCACCCTTCTCCGTCTCGTTTCGCTCTCTTTCACCCTCCTTCGTCTCGTTTCACTCTCTTTCACCCTCCTTCCTCTCGTTTCGCTCTCTTTCACCCTCCTTCATCTCGTTTCGCTCTCTTTCACCCTCCTTCCTCTCTTTTCGCTCTCTTTCACCCTCCATCGTCTCGTTTCACTCTCTTTTACCCTCTTTCGTCTCGTTTCGCTCTCTTTTACCCTCCTTCATCTTGTTTCGCTCTCTTTCATGCTCCTTCGTCTTGCTTCGCCCTGTTCCACCCGCCTTCGTCTCGTTTCGCCATCTTTCACCCTCCTTCGTCTCGTTTCGCTCTCTTTCACCCTCCTTCATCTCGTTTCGCTCTCTTTCACCCTCCTTTTTCTCGTTTTGCTCCCTTTCACCCTCCTTTGTCTTGTTTCACTCTCTTTCACCTTCCTTCGTCTCGTTTCTCTCTCTTTCACCCTCTTTGGTCTCGTTTCGCTCTCTTTCACCTTCCTTCGTCTCGTTTCACTCTCTTTCACCTTCCTTCGTCTCGTTTTGCTCTCTTCCACCCTCCTTCATTTCGTTTTGCTCTCTTTCACCCTCCTTCGTCTCGTTTCGCTCTCTTTCACGCTCATTCTTCTCGTTTCGCTCTCTTTCACCCTCCTTCGTCTCGTTTCACTCTCTTTCACCCTCCTTCGTCTCGTTTCGGTCTCTTTCACCCTCCTTTGTCTTGTTTCGATCTCTTTCACCCACCTTCATCTCGTTTCGCTCTCTTTCACCCTCCTTCGTCTCATTTCACTCTCATTCACCCTCCTTCGTCTCGTTTCGGTCTCTTTCACCCTCCTTCGTCTCGTTCCACTCTCGTTCACCCTCCGTCGTCTCGTTTCGCTCTCTTTCACCCTCCTTCTTCTCGTTTCGCTCTCTTTCACTCTCCTTCGTCTCGTTTCGCTCTCTTTCACCTTTCTTCCTCTCGTTTCGCTCTCTTTCACCCACCTTCATCTCGTTTCACTCTCTTTCACCCTCCTTCGTCTCGGGTAGCCCTCTTTCACCCTCCTTCATCTCATTTCGCTCTCTTTGACCCTCCTTCATCTCGTTTCGCTCTCTTTCACTCTCCTTCGTCTCGTTTCGCTCTCTTCCACCCTCCTTCATCTTGTTACGCTCTCTTTCACCCTCCTTCGTCTCGTTTCGCTCTCTTTCACCCTCCTTCTTCTCGTTTCGTTCTCTTTCACCCTCCTTCGTCTCGTTCCGCTCTCTTTCACCCTCCTTCGACTCCTTTCGCTCTCTCTCACCCTCCTTCGTCTCGTTTCGCTTTCTTTCACCCTACTTCGTCTCGTTTCGGTCTCTTTCACCCTCCTTTGTCTTGTTTCGATCACTTTCCCCCACCTTCATCTCGTTTCGCTCTCTTTCACCCTCCTTCGTCTCGTTTCACTCTCTTTCACCCTCCTTCGTCTCGTTTCGGTCTCTTTCACCCTCCTTCGTCTTGTTCCACTCTCGTTCACCCTCCTTCATCTCGTTTCGCTCTCTTTCACCCTCCTTCTTCTCGTTTCGCTCTCTTTCACTCTCCTTCGTCTCGTTTCGCTCTCTTTCACCTTCCTTCCTCTCGTTACGCTCTCTTTCACCCACCTTCATCTCGTTTCACTCTCTTTCACCCTCCTTCGTCTCGTATCGCCGTCTTTCACCCTTCTTCGTCTCGTTTCGCTCTCTTTCACCCTCCTTCATCTTGTTTCGCTCTCTTTCACTCTCCTTAATCTCGTTTTGCTCCCTTTCACCCTCCTTTGTCTCGTTTCACTCTCTTTCACCTTCCTTCGTCTCGTTTCTCCCTCTTTCACCCTCTTTGGTCTCGTTTCGCTCTCTTTCACCTTCCTTCGTCTCGTTTCACTCTCTTTCACCTTCCTTCGTCTCGTTTCGCTCTCTTCCACCCTCCTTCATTTCGTTTTGCTCTCCTTCACCCTCCTGCGTCTCGTTTCACTCTCTTTCACCCTCATTCTTCTCGTTTCGCTCTCTTTCACCCTCCTTCGTCTCGTTTCTCTCTCTTTCACCCTCCTTCGTCTCGTTTCGGTCTCTTTCACCCTCCTTCGTCTCGTTTCGCTCTCTTCCATCCTCCTTCATCTTGTTACGCTCTCTTTCACCCTCCTTCGTCTCGTTTCGCTCTCTTTCACCCTCCTTCGTCTCGTTTCGCTCTCTTCCACCCTCCTTCATCTTGTTACGCTCTCTTTCACCCTCCTTCGTCTCGTTTCGCTCTCTTTCACCCTCCTTCGTCTCGTTCCACTCTCGTTCACCCTCCTACGTCTCGTTTCGCTCTCTTTCACCCTCCTTCTTCTCGTTTCGCTCTCTTTCACCCTCCTTCATCTCGTTTCACTCTCTTTCACCCTCCTTCGTCTCGTTTCGGTCTCTTTCACCCTCCTTCGTCTCGTTCCACTCTCGTTCACCCTCCTTCGTCTCGTTTCGCTCTCTTTCACCCTCCTTCTTCTCGTTTTGCTGTCTTTCACTCTCCTTCGTCTCGTTTCGCTCTCTTTCACCTTTCTTCCTCTCGTTTCGCTCTCTTTCACCCACCTTCATCTCGTTTCACTCTCTTTCACCCACCTTCATCTCGTTTCACTCTCTTTCACCCTCCTTCATCTCGGGTAGCTCTCTTTCACCCTCCTTCGCCTCGTTTCACTCTCTTTCACCCTCCTTCGTCTCGTTTCGCTCTCTTTCACACTCCTTCGACTCGTTTCGCTCTCTTTGCCCCTCCTTCATCTCGTTTCGCTCTCTTTCACCCTCCTTCGTCTCGTTTCGCTCTCTTCCACCCTCCTTCATCTTGTTACGCTCTCTTTCACCTTCCTTCTTCTCGTTTCTCTCTCTTTCTCCCTCTTTGGTCTCGTTTCACTGTCTTTCACCTTCCTTCATCTCGTTTCACTATCTTTCACCCTCGTTCGTCTCGTTTCGATCTCTTTCACCATCCTTCCTCTCTTTTCGCTCTCTTTCACCCTCCATCGTCTCGTTTCACTTACTTTTACCCTCTTTCGTCTCGTTTCGCTCTCTTTTACCCTCCTTCATTGTGTTTCGCTCTCTTTCATGCTCCTTCGTCTCGCTTCGCCCTGTTTCACCCTCCTTCATCTCGTTTCTCTTGTTTGCACTGAGTGCTGAATTTGGTGCTTTTTGAGTGCGATAGTGAGAGTTTGGTGACCGAGGGAGTATAAGGCTTCATTTTTATCTAAAGTTTAGTCTTTCTTTTATTTAGTTAATTAACTTAAAAGTTGCTGTTTGGTTTAGAAGAAGGTGAATTTTCAATCAGCTTTAAACAGGCTTCTACTTCTAGGCACTTGCAGCTGGAGCTTGTTAATTAGTTAATTGGATTAGGCCAGTTTTTCAGAGGCTAGATTCACAGTATAAAAGTGATCCCCTACAGTGCAGACTTTGTTTGCACTGAGTGCTGAATTTGGTGCTTTTTGAGTGCGATAGTGAGAGTTTGGTGACCGAGGGAGTTAGGTGAGGAGGGAGTAAGGTGCTCCTTTCATTTTGTTTCCGACATTTCCGCAAAGAGTGCGAAGAGAGCCAGGAGTTTACAGGAAGTGTAGCTGACTGGGAGCAGAGTCGGAGGGCGGAGATCTAGTTAGTCCACACAGCAGATATATTCTGTAAGGTAAGAGGGGATGGAGGCTAGGCCAGTTACATGCTCCTCCTGTAGGATGTGGGTAGTGAGGGATACCACCGGTGTCCCCACTGACTATACCTGTGGGAAGTGCACCCAACTCCAGCTCCTCAAAGACCGTGTTAGGGAACTGGAGCTGAAGCTGGATGAACTTCGGATCATCCGGGAGGCAGAGGGGGTGATTGAGAAGAGTTACAGGGAGGTAACCACACCCAAGGTACAGGACAAGAATAGCTGGGTTACAGTCAGGGGGAAAAAAACAAACAGGCAGACAGTGCAGGGATCCCTCGTGGCCGTTCCCCTTCAAAACAAGTATACCGTTTTGGATGCTGTTGGGGGGGATGACCTACCGGGGGAAGGCCCTAGCGGCCAGGTCTCTGGCACTGAGTCTGGCTCTGGGGCTCAGAAGGGAAGGGGGGAGAATAGAAAAGCAATAGTTGTAGGAGATTCAATGGTTAGGGGAATAGATAGGAGATTCTGTGGTCGCGAGCGAGACTCCCGGAAGGTATGTTGCCTCCCGGGTGCCAGGGCCAGGGATGTCTCGGATCGTGTCTTCAGGATCCTTAAGGGGGAGGGGGAGCAGCCAGAAGTCGTGGTGCACATTGGTACCAACGACATAGGTAGGAAAAGGGGTGTGGAGGTAATAAACAAGTTTAGGGAGTTAGGCTGGAAGTTGAAAGCCAGGACAGACAGAGTTGTCATCTCTGGTTTGTTGCCGGTGCCACGTGATAGCGAGGCTAGGAATAGGGAGAGAGTGCAGTTGAACACGTGGCTGCAGGAATGGTGTAGGAGGGAGGGCTTCAGGTATTTGGATAATTGGAGCGCATTCTGGGGAAGGTGGGACCTGTACAAGCAGGACGGGTTGCATCTGAACCAGAGGGGCACCAATATCCTGGGAGGGAGGTTTGCTAGTACTCTTCGGGAGGGTTTAAACTAATTTGGCAGGGGAATGGGAACCGGATTTGTAGTCCAGCAACTAAGGTAGCCGATATTCAGGACGCCAAAGCATGTAATGAGGCAGTGGGGAAGGGAACACTGACAAAGGAGAGTATTTGCAGGCACGGAGATGGGTTGAAGTGTGTATACTTCAACGCAAGAAGCATCAGGAATAAGGTGGGTGAACTTAAGGCATGGATCGGTACTTGGGACTACGATGTGGTGGCCATCACGGAAACTTGGATAGAAGAGGGGCAGAAATGGTTGTTGGAGGTCCCTGGTTATAGATGTTTCAATAAGATTAGGGAGGGTGGTAAAAGAGGTGGGGGGGTGGCATTATTAATTAGAGATAGTATAACATCTGCAGAAAGGCAGTTCGAGGAGTATCAGCCTATTGAGGTAGTATGGGTTGAAGTCAGAAATAGGAAAGGAGCAGTCACCTTGTTAGGAGTTTTCTATAGGCCCCCCAATAGTAGCAGAGATGTGGAGGAACAGATTGGGAAACAGATTTTGGAAAGGTGCAGAAGTCATAGGGTAGTAGTCATGGGCGACTTTAACTTCCCAAATATTGAGTGGAAACTCTTTAGATCAAATAGTTTGGATGGGGTGGTGTTTGTGCAGTGTGTCCAGGAAGCTTTTCTAACACAGTATGTAGATTGTCCAACCAGAGGAGGGGCAATATTGGATTTAGTACTGGGTAATGAACCAGGGCAAGTGATAGATTTGTTAGTGGGGGAGCATTTTGGAGATAGTGACCACAATTCTGTGACTTTCACTTTAGTAATGGAGAGGGATAGGTACGTGCAACAGGGCAAGGTTTACAATTGGGGGAAGGGTAAATACGATGTTGTCAGACAAGAATTGAAGTGCATAAGTTGGGAACATAGGCTGGCAGGGAAGGACACAAGTGAAATGTGGAACTTGTTCAAGGAACAGGTGCTACGTGTCCTTGATATGTATGTCCCTGTCAGGCAGGGAAGAGATGGTCGAGTGAGGGAACCATGGTTGACAAGAGAGGTTGAATGTCTTGTTAAGAGGAAAAAGGTGACTTATGTAAGGCTGAGGAAACAAGGTTCAGACAGGGCATTGGAGGGATACAAGATAGCCAGGAGGGAACTGAAGAAAGGGATTAGGAGAGCTAAGAGAGGGCATGAACAATCTTTGGCGGGTAGGATCAAGGAAAACCCCAAGGCCTTTTACACATATGTGAGAAATATGAGAATGACTAGAGCGAGGGTAGGTCCGATCAAGGACAGTAGCGGGAGATTGTGTATTGAGTCTGAAGAGATAGGCGAGGTCTTGAATGAGTACTTTTCTTCTGTATTTACAAATGAGAGGGGCGATATTGTTGGAGAGGACAGTGTGAAACAGATTGGTAAGCTCGAGGAAATACTTGTTAGGAAGGAAGATGTGTTGGGCATTTTGAAAAACTTGAGGATAGACAAGTCCCCCGGGCCTGACGGGATATATCCAAGGATTCTATGGGAAGCAAGAGATGAAATTGCAGAGCCGTTGGCAATTATCTTTTCGTCCTCACTGTCAACAGGGGTGGTACCAGGGGATTGGAGAGTGGCGAATGTCGTGCCCCTGTTCAAAAAAGGAACTAGGGATAACCCTGGGAATTACAGGCCAGTTAGTCTTACTTCGGTGGTAGGCAAAGTAATGGAAAGGGTACTGAAGGATAGGATTTCTGAGCATCTGGAAAGACACTGCTTGATTAGGGATAGTCAGCACGGATTTGTGAGGGGTAGGTCTTGCCTTACAAATCTTATTGAATTCTTTGAGGAGGTGACCAAGCATGTGGATGAAGGTAAAGCAGTGGATGTAGTGTACATGGATTTTAGTAAGGCATTTGATAAAGTTCCCCATGGTAGGCTTCTGCACAAAGTAAGGAGGCATGGGATAGTGGGAAATTTGGCCAGTTGGATAACGAACTGGCTAACCGATAGAAGTCAGAGAGTGGTGGTGGATGGCAAATATTCAGCCTGGATCCCAGTTACCAGTGGTGTACCGCAGGGATCAGTTCTGGGTCCTCTGCTGTTTGTGATTTTCATTAATGACTTGGATGAGGGAGTTGAAGGGTGGGTCAGTAAATTTGCAGACGATACGAAGATTGGTGGAGTTGTGGATAGTAAGGAGGGCTGTTGTCGGCTGCAAAGAGACATAGATAGGATGCAGAGCTGGGCTGAGAAGTGGCAGATGGAGTTTAACCCTGAAAAGTGTGAGGTTGTCCATTTTGGAAGGACAAATATGAATGCGGAATACAGGGTTAACGGTAGAGTTCTTGGCATTGTGGAGGAGCAGAGAGACCTTGGGGTCTATGTTCATACATCTTTGAAAGTTGCCACTCAAGTGGATAGAGCTGTGAAGAAGGCCTATGGTGTGCTCGCGTTCATTAACAGAGGGATTGAATTTAAGAGCCGTGAGGTGATGATGCAGCTGTACAAAACTTTGGTAAGGCCACATTTGGAGTACTGTGTACAGTTCTGGTCGCCTCATTTTAGGAAGGATGTGGAAGCTCTGGAAAAGGTGCAAAGAAGATTTACCAGGATGTTGCCTGGAATGGAGAGTAGGTCTTACGAGGAAAGGTTGAGGGTGCTAGGCCTTTTCTCATTAGAGCGGAGAAGGATGAGGGGCGACTTGATAGAGGTTTATAAGATGATCAGGGGAATAGATAGAGTAGACAGTCAGAGACTTTTTCCCCAGGTGGAACACACCATTACAAGGGGACATAAATTGAAGGTGAAAGGTGGAAGATATAGGAGGGATATCAGAGGTAGGTTCTTTACCCAGAGAGTAGTGGGGGCATGGAATGCACTGCCTGTGGAAGTAGTTGAGTCGGAAACATTAGTGACCTTCAAGCAGCTGTTGGATAGGTACATGGATTACGGGAAAATGATATAGTGTAGATTTATTTGTTCTTGAGGGCAGCACGGTAGCATTGTGGATAGCACAATTGCTTCACAGATCCATGGTCCCAGGTTCGATTTCGGCCTGGGTCATTGTCTGTGCGGAGTCTGCACGTTCTCCCCGTGTCTGCGTGGGTTTCCTCCGGGTGCTCCGGTTTCCTCCCACAGTCCAAAGATGTGCGGGTTAGGTGAATTGGCCAATGATAAATTGCCCTTAATGTCCAAATTGCCCTTGGTGTTGGGTGGAGGTGTTGAGTTTGGGTAGGGTGCTCTTTCCAAGAGCTGGTGCAGACTCAGGGGGCCGAATGGCCTCCTTCTGCACTGTAGATTCAATGATAATCTATGATTAATCTAGGACAAAGGTTCGGCACAACATCGTGGGCCGAAGGGCCTGTTCTGTGCTGTATTTTCTATGTTCTATGTTCTATGTTTCGCCCTCTTTGACCCTACTTCATCTCGTTTCGCTCTCTTTGACTCTCCTTCATCTCGTTTAGCTCTCTTTCACCCTCCTTCGTCTCGTTTCGCTCTGTTTCACACTCCTTCGACTTGTTTTGCTCTCTTTCACCCTCCTTCGTCTCGTTTCGCTCTCTTTCACCCTCCTTCCTCTCGTTTCGCTCTCTTTCACCCTCCTTCGTCTCTTTTCGCTCTCTTTCACCCTCCTTCGTCTCGTTCCGCTCTCTTTAACCCTCCTTCGACTCCTTTCGCTCTCTTTCACCCTCCTTCGTCTCGTTTCGCTCTCTTTCACCCTCCTTCGTCTCCTTTCGCTCTCTTTCACCCTCCTTCGTCTCGTTTCGCTCTCTTTCACCCTTCTTCGTCTCGTTTCGCTCACTTTCACCCTCCTTCATCTCGTTTCGCTCGCTTTTACCCTCCTTTGTCTCGTTTCGCTCTCTTTCACCTTCCTTCTTCTCGTTTCTCTCTCTTTCACCCTCTTTGGTCTCGTTTCGCTCTCTTTCACCTTCCTTCGTCTCGTTTCACTCTCTTTCACCCTCCTTCGTCTCGTATCGCTCTCTTCCACCCTCCTTCATCTTGTTTCGCTCTCTTTCGCCCTCCTTCGTCTCGTTCCGCTTTCTTTCACCCTCCTTCGATTCCTTTCGCTCTCTTTCACCCTCCTTCGTCTCGTTTCGCTTTCTTTCACCCTCCTTCGTCTCTTTTCGCTCTCTTTCACCCTCCTTCATCTCGTTTTGCTCTCTTTCAACCTCCTTCCTCTCGTTTTGCTCTCTTTCACCCTCCTTCATCTCGTTTTGCTCTCTTTCAACCTCCTTCCTCTCGTTTCGCTCTCTTTCACCCTCCTTCGTCTCGTTTCGCTCTCTTTCGACCTCCTTCGTCTCGTTCCGCTCTCTTTCACCCTCCTTCGTCTCCTTTCGCTCTCTTTCATCCTCCTTCGTCTCGTTTCGCTCTCTTACACCCTTCTTTGTCTCGTTTCGCTCTCTTTCACCCTCCGTCGTCTCGTTTCACTCTCTTTCACCCTCCTTCCTCTCGTTTCGCTCTCTTTCACCCTCCTTCATCTCGTTTCGCTCTCTTTCACCCTCCTTCCTCTCTTTTCGCTCTCTTTCACCCTCCATCGTCTCGATTCGCCGTCTTTCACCCTCCTTCGTCTCGTTTCGCTCTCTTTCACCCTCCTTCATCTCGTTTCGCTCTCTTTCACCCTCCTTATTCTCGTTTTGCTCCCTTTCACCCTCCTTTGTCTCGTTTCACTCTCTTCCACCTTCCATCGTCTCGTTTCTCTCTCGTTCACCCTCTTTGGTCTCGTTTCGCTCTCTTTCACCTTCCTTCGTCTCGTTTCACTCTCTTTCACCTTCCTTCGTATCGTTTCGCTATCTTCCACCCTCCTTCATTTCGTTTTGCTCTCTTTCACCCTCCTTCGTCTCGTTCCACTCTCGTTCACCCTCCTTCGTCTCGTTTCGCTCTCTTTCACCCTCCTTCTTCTCGTTTCGCTCTCTTTCACTCTCCTTCGTCACGTTTCGCTCTCTTTCACCGTTCTTCCTCTCGTTTCGCTCTCTTTCACCCACCTTCATCTCGTTTCACTCTCTTTCACCCTCCTTCGTCTCGGGTAGCTCTCTTTCACCCTCCTTCGCCTCGTTTCGCTCTCTTTCACCCTCCTTCGTCTCGTTTCACTCTCTTTCACCCTCCTTCTTCTCGTTTCGTTCTCTTTCACCCTCCTTCGTCTCGTTCCGCTCTCTTTCACCCTCCTTCGACTCCTTTCGCTCTCTCTCACCCTCCTTTGTCTCGTTTCGCTTTCTTTCACCCTACTTCGTCTCGTTTCGGTCTCTTTCACCCTCCTTCGTCTCGTTCCGCTCTCTTTAACCCTCCTTCGACTCCTTTCGCTCTCTTTCACCCTCCTTCGTCTCGTTTCGCTCTCTTTCACCCTCCTTCGTCTCCTTTCGCTCTCTTTCACCCTCCTTCGTCTCGTTTCGCTCTCTTTCACCCTTCTTCGTCTCGTTTCGCTCACTTTCACCCTCCTTCATCTCGTTTCGCTCTCTTTTACCCTCCTTTGTCTCGTTTCGCTCTCTTTCACCTTCCTTCTTCTCGTTTCTCTCTCTTTCACCCTCTTTGGTCTCGTTTCGCTCTCTTTCACCTTCCTTCGTCTCGTTTCACTCTCTTTCACCCTCCTTCATCTCGTAACGCTCTCTTCCACCCTCCTTCATCTTGTTTCGCTCTCTTTCGCCCTCCTTCGTCTCGTTCCGCTTTCTTTCACCCTCCTTCGATTCCTTTCGCTCTCTTTCACCCTCCTTCGTCTCGTTTCGCTTTCTTTCACCCTCCTTCGTCTCTTTTCGCTCTCTTTCACCCTCCTTCATCTCGTTTTGCTCTCTTTCAACCTCCTTCCTCTCGTTTTGCTCTCTTTCACCCTCCTTCATCTCGTTTTGCTCTCTTTCAACCTCCTTCCTCTCGTTTCGCTCTCTTTCACCCTCCTTCGTCTCGTTTCGCTCTCTTTCGACCTCCTTCGTCTCGTTCCGCTCTCTTTCACCCTCCTTCGTCTCCTTTCGCTCTCTTTCATCCTCCTTCGTCTCGTTTCGCTCTCTTACACCCTTCTTTGTCTCGTTTCGCTCTCTTTCACCCTCCGTTGTCTCGTTTCACTCTCTTTCACCCTCCTTCCTCTCGTTTCGCTCTCTTTCACCCTCCTTCATCTCGTTTCGCTCTCTTTCACCCTCCTTCCTCTCTTTTCGCTCTCTTTCACCCTCCATCGTCTCGATTCGCCGTCTTTCACCCTCCTTCGTCTCGTTTCGCTCTCTTTCACCCTCCTTCATCTCGTTTCGCTCTCTTTCACCCTCCTTATTCTCGTTTTGCTCCCTTTCACCCTCCTTTGTCTCGTTTCACTCTCTTCCACCTTCCATCGTCTCGTTTCTCTCTCGTTCACCCTCTTTGGTCTCGTTTCGCTCTCTTTCACCTTCCTTCGTCTCGTTTCACTCTCTTTCACCTTCCTTCGTATCGTTTCGCTATCTTCCACCCTCCTTCATTTCGTTTTGCTCTCTTTCACCCTCCTTCGTCTCGTTCCACTCTCGTTCACCCTCCTTCATCTCGTTTCGCTCTCTTTCACCCTCCTTCTTCTCGTTTCGCTCTCTTTCACTCTCCTTCGTCTCGTTTCGCTCTCTTTCACCGTTCTTCCTCTCGTTTCGCTCTCTTTCACCCACCTTCATCTCGTTTCACTCTCTTTCACCCTCCTTCGTCTCGGGTAGCTCTCTTTCACCCTCCTTCACCTCGTTTCGCTCTCTTTCACCCTCCTTCGTCTCGTTTCACTCTCTTTCACCCTCCTTCTCGTTTCGTTCTCTTTCACCCTCCTTCGTCTCGTTCCGCTCTCTTTCACCCTCCTTCGACTCCTTTCGCTCTCTCTCACCCTCCTTTGTCTCGTTTCGCTTTCTTTCACCCTACTTCGTCTCGTTTCGGTCTCTTTCACCCTCCTTTGTCTTGTTTCGATCTCTTTCACCCACCTTCATCTCGTTTCGCTCTCTTTCACCCACCTTCATCTCGTTTCACTCTCTTTCACCCTCCTTCGTCTCGTTTCGGTCTCTTTCACCCTCCTTCGTCTCGTTCCACTCTCGTTCACCCTCCTTCGTCTCGTTTCGCTCTCTTTCACCCTCCTTCTTCTCGTTTTGCTGTCTTTCACTCTCCTTCGTCTCGTTTCGCTCTCTTTCACCTTTCTTCCTCTCGTTTCGCTCTCTTTCACCCACCTTCATCTCGTTTCACTCTCTTTCACCCACCTTCATCTCGTTTCACTCTCTTTCACCCTCCTTCACCTCGGGTAGCTCTCTTTCACCCTCCTTCGCCTCGTTTCGCTCTCTTTCACCCTCCTTCGTCTCGTTTCGCTCTCTTTCACCCTCCTTCGACTCGTTTCGCTCTCTTTGACCCTCCTTCATCTCGTTTCGCTCTCTTTCACCCTCCTACGTCTCGTTTCGCTCTCTTCCACCCTCCTTCATCTTGTTACGCTCTCTTTCACCCTCCTTCATCTCGTTTCACTATCTTTCACCCTCCTTCGTCTCGTTTCGATCTCTTTCACCATCCTTCCTCTCTTTTCGCTCTCTTTCACCCTCCATCGTCTCGTTTCACTTACTTTTACCCTCTTTCGTCTCGTTTCGCTCTCTTTTACCCTCCTTCATTGTGTGTCGCTCTCTTTCATGCTCCTTCGTCTCGCTTCGCCCTGTTTCACCCTCCTTCATCTCGTTTCGCCCTCTTTGACCCTACTTCATCTCGTTTCGCTCTCTTTGACTCTCCTTCATCTCGTTTAGCTCTCTTTCACCCTCCTTCGTCCGTTTCGCTCTGTTTCACACTCCTTCGACTTATTTTGCTCTCTTTCACCCTTCTTCGTCTCGTTTCGCTCTCTTTCACCCTCCTTCCTCTCGTTTCGCTCTCTTTCACCCTCCTTCGTCTCTTTTCGCTCTCTTTCACCCTCCTTCGTCTCGTTCCGCTCTCTTTAACCCTCCTTCGACTCCTTTCGCTCTCTTTCACCCTCCTTCGTCGCGTTTCGCTCTCTTTCACCCTCCTTCATCACCTTTCGCTCTCTTTCACCCTCCTTCGTCTCGTTTCGCTCTCTTTCACCCTTCTTTGTCTCGTTTCGCTCACTTTCACCCTCCTTCATCTCGTTTCGCTCTCTTTTACCCTCCTTTGTCTCGTTTCGCTCTCTTTCACCTTCCTTCTTCTCGTTTCTCTCTCTTTCACCCTCTTTGGTCTCGTTTCGCTCTCTTTCACCTTCCTTCGTCTCGTTTCACTCTCTTTCACCCTCCTTCGTCTCGTATCGCTCTCTTCCACCCTCCTTCATCTTGTTTCGCTCTCTTTCGCCCTCCTTCGTCTCGTTCCACTTTCTTTCACCCTCCTTCGATTCCTTTCGCTCTCTTTCACCCTCCTTCGTCTCGTTTCGCTTTCTTTCACCCTCCTTCGTCTCTTTTCGCTCTCTTTCACCCTCCTTCATCTCGTTTTGCTCTCTTTCAACCTCCTTCCTCTCGTTTTGCTCTCTTTCACCCACCTTCATCTCGTTTTGCTCTCTTTCAACCTCCTTCCTCTCGTTTCTTTCTCTTTCACCCTCCTTCGTCTCGTTTCGCTCTCTTTCGACCTCCTTCGTCTCGTTCCGCTCTCTTTCACCCTCCTTCGTCTCCTTTCGCTCTCTTTCATCCTCCTTCGTCTCGTTTCGCTCTCTTACACCCTTCTTTGTCTCGTTTCGCTCTCTTTCACTCTCCGTCGTCTCGTTTCACTCTCTTTCACCCTCCTTCCTCTCGTTTCGCTCTCTTTCACCCTCCTTCATCTTGTTTCGCTCTCTTTCACCCTCCTTCCTCTCTTTTCGCTCTCTTTCACCCTCCATCGTCTCGATTCGCCGTCTTTCACCCTCCTTCGTCTCGTTGCGCTCTCTTTCACCCTCCTTCATCTCGTTTCGCTCTCTTTCACCCTCCTTATTCTCGTTTTGCTCCCTTTCACCCTCCTTTGTCTCGTTTCTTTCTCGTTCACCCTCTTTGGTCTCGTTTCGCTCTCTTTCACCTTCCTTCGTCTCGTTTCACTCTCTTTCACCTTCCTTCGTATCGTTTCGCTATCTTCCACCCTCCTTCATTTCGTTTTGCTCTCTTTCACCCTCCTTCGTCTCGTTCCACTCTCGTTCACCCTCCTTCGTCTCGTTTCGCTCTCTTTCACCCTCCTTCTTCTCGTTTCGCTCTCTTTCACTCTCCTTCGTCTCGTTTCGCTCTCTTTCACCTTTCTTCCTCTCGTTTCGCTCTCTTTCACCCACCTTCATCTCGTTTCACTCTCTTTCACCCTCCTTCGTCTCGGGTAGCTCTCTTTCACCCTCCTTCGCCTCGTTTCGCTCTCTTTCACCCTCCTTCGTCTCGTTTCGCTCTCTTTCACCCTCCTTCGTCTCGTTTCGCTCTCTTTGACCATCCTTCATCTCGTTTCGCTCTCTTTTACCCTCCTTCGTCTCGTTTCGCTCTCTTCCACCCTCCTTCATCTTGTTACGCTCTCTTTCACCCTCCTTCGTCTCGTTTCGCTCTCTTTCACCCTCCTTCGTCTCGTTTCGCTCTCTTTCGACCTCCTTCGTCTCGTTCCGCTCTCTTTCACCCTCCTTCGTCTCCTTTCGCTCTCTTTCATCCTCCTTCGTCTCGTTTCGCTCTCTTTCACCGTTCTTCCTCTCGTTTCGCTCTCTTTCACCCACCTTCATCTCGTTTCACTCTCTTTCACCCTCCTTCGTCTCGGGTAGCTCTCTTTCACCCTCCTTCACCTCGTTTCGCTCTCTTTCACCCTCCTTCGTCTCGTTTCACTCTCTTTCACCCTCCTTCTCGTTTCGTTCTCTTTCACCCTCCTTCGTCTCGTTCCGCTCTCTTTCACCCTCCTTCGACTCCTTTCGCTCTCTCTCACCCTCCTTTGTCTCGTTTCGCTTTCTTTCACCCTACTTCGTCTCGTTTCGGTCTCTTTCACCCTCCTTTGTCTTGTTTCGATCTCTTTCACCCACCTTCATCTCGTTTCGCTCTCTTTCACCCACCTTCATCTCGTTTCACTCTCTTTCACCCTCTTTCGTCTCGTTTCGGTCTCTTTCACCCTCCTTCGTCTCGTTCCACTCTCGTTCACCCTCCTTCGTCTCGTTTCGCTCTCTTTCACCCTCCTTCTTCTCGTTTTGCTGTCTTTCACTCTCCTTCGTCTCGTTTCGCTCTCTTTCACCTTTCTTCCTCTCGTTTCGCTCTCTTTCACCCACCTTCATCTCGTTTCACTCTCTTTCACCCACCTTCATCTCGTGTCACTCTCTTTCACCCTCCTTCACCTCGGGTAGCTCTCTTTCACCCTCCTTCGCCTCGTTTCGCTCTCTTTCACCCTCCTTCGTCTCGTTTCGCTCTCTTTCACCCTCCTTCGACTCGTTGCGCTCTCTTTGACCCTCCTTCATCTCGTTTCGCTCTCTTTCACCCTCCTACGTCTCGTTTCGCTCTCTTCCACCCTCCTTCATCTTGTTACGCTCTCTTTCACCCTCCTTCATCTCGTTTCACTATCTTTCACCCTCCTTCGTCTCGTTTCGATCTCTTTCACCATCCTTCCTCTCTTTTCGCTCTCTTTCACCCTCCATCGTCTCGTTTCACTTACTTTTACCCTCTTTCGTCTCGTTTCGCTCTCTTTTACCCTCCTTCATTGTGTTTCGCTCTCTTTCATGCTCCTTCGTCTCGCTTCGCCCTGTTTCACCCTCCTTCATCTCGTTTCGCCCTCTTTGACCCTACTTCATCTCGTTTCGCTCTCTTTGACTCTCCTTCATCTCGTTTAGCTCTCTTTCACCCTCCTTCGTCCGTTTCGCTCTGTTTCACACTCCTTCGACTTATTTTGCTCTCTTTCACCCTTCTTCGTCTCGTTTCGCTCTCTTTCACCCTCCTTCCTCTCGTTTCGCTCTCTTTCACCCTCCTTCGTCTCTTTTCGCTCTCTTTCACCCTCCTTCGTCTCGTTCCGCTCTCTTTAACCCTCCTTCGACTCCTTTCGCTCTCTTTCACCGTCCTTCGTCGCGTTTCGCTCTCTTTCACCCTCCTTCGTCACCTTTCGCTCTCTTTCACCCTCCTTCGTCTCGTTTCGCTCTCTTTCACCCTTCTTTGTCTCGTTTCGCTCACTTTCACCCTCCTTCATCTCGTTTCGCTCTCTTTTACCCTCCTTTGTCTCGTTTCGCTCTCTTTCACCTTCCTTCTTCTCGTTTCTCTCTCTTTCACCCTCTTTGGTCTCGTTTCGCTCTCTTTCACCTTCCTTCGTCTCGTTTCACTCTCTTTCACCCTCCTTCGTCTCGTATCGCTCTCTTCCACCCTCCTTCATCTTGTTTCGCTCTCTTTCGCCCTCCTTCGTCTCGTTCCACTTTCTTTCACCCTCCTTCGATTCCTTTCGCTCTCTTTCACCCTCCTTCGTCTCGTTTCGCTTTCTTTCACCCTCCTTCGTCTCTTTTCGCTCTCTTTCACCCTCCTTCATCTCGTTTTGCTCTCTTTCAACCTCCTTCCTCTCGTTTTGCTCTCTTTCACCCTCCTTCATCTCGTTTTGCTCTCTTTCAACCTCCTTCCTCTCGTTTCGCTCTCTTTCACCCTCCTTCGTCTCGTTTCGCTCTCTTTCGACCTCCTTCGTCTCGTTCCGCTCTCTTTCACCCTCCTTCGTCTCCTTTCGCTCTCTTTCATCCTCCTTCGTCTCGTTTCGCTCTCTTACACCCTTCTTTGTCTCGTTTCGCTCTCTTTCACTCTCCGTCGTCTCGTTTCACTCTCTTTCACCCTCCTTCCTCTCGTTTCGCTCTCTTTCACCCTCCTTCGTCTCGTTTCGCTCTCTTTGACCCTCCTTCATCTCGTTTCGCTCTCTTTTACCCTCCTTCGTCTCGTTTCGCTCTCTTCCACCCTCCTTCATCTTGTTACGCTCTCTTTCACCCTCCGTCGTCTCGTTTCGCTCTCTTTCACCCTCCTTCGTCTCGTTTCGCTCTCTTTCGACCTCCTTCGTCTCGTTCCGCTCTCTTTCACCCTCCTTCGTCTCCTTTCGCTCTCTTTCATCCTCCTTCGTCTCGTTTCGCTCTCTTACACCCTTCTTTGTCTCGTTTCGCTCTCTTTCACCCTCCGTCGTCTCGTTTCACTCTCTTTCACCCTCCTTCCTCTCGTTTTGCTCTCTTTCAACCTCCTTCCTCTCGTTTCGCTCTCTTTCACTCTCCTTCATCTCGTTTTGCTCTCTTTCAACCTCCTTCCTCTCGTTTCGCTCTCTTTCACCCTCCTTCGTCTCGTTTCGCTCTCTTTCGACCTCCTTCGTCTCGTTCCGCTCTCTTTCACCCTCCTTCGTCTCCTTTCGCTCTCTTTCATCCTCCTTCGTCTCGTTTCGCTCTCTTACACCCTTCTTTGTCTCGTTTCGCTCTCTTTCACCCTCCGTCGTCTCGTTTCACTCTCTTTCACCCTCCTTCCTCTCGTTTCGCTCTCTTTCACCCTCCTTCATCTCGTTTCGCTCTCTTTCACCCTCCTTCCTCTCTTTTCGCTCTCTTTCACCCTCCATCGTCTCGATTCGCCGTCTTTCACCCTCCTTCGTCTCGTTTCGCTCTCTTTCACCCTCCTTCATCTCGTTTCGCTCTCTTTCACCCTCCTTATTCTCGTTTTGCTCCCTTTCACCCTCCTTTGTCTCGTTTCACTCTCTTCCACCTTCCATCGTCTCGTTTCTCTCTCGTTCACCCTCTTTGGTCTCGTTTCGCTCTCTTTCACCTTCCTTCGTCTCGTTTCACTCTCTTTCACCTTCCTTCGTATCGTTTCGCTATCTTCCACCCTCCTTCATTTCGTTTTGCTCTCTTTCACCCTCCTTCGTCTCGTTCCACTCTCGTTCACCCTCCTTCATCTCGTTTCGCTCTCTTTCACCCTCCTTCTTCTCGTTTCGCTCTCTTTCACTCTCCTTCGTCTCGTTTCGCTCTCTTTCACCGTTCTTCCTCTCGTTTCGCTCTCTTTCACCCACCTTCATCTCGTTTCACTCTCTTTCACCCTCCTTCGTCTCGGGTAGCTCTCTTTCACCCTCCTTCGCCTCGTTTCGCTCTCTTTCATCCTCCTTCGTCTCGTTTCACTCTCTTTCACCCTCCTTCTTCTCGTTTCGTTCTCTTTCACCCTCCTTCGTCTCGTTCCGCTCTCTTTCACCCTCCTTCGACTCCTTTCGCTCTCTCTCACCCTCCTTTGTCTCGTTTCGCTTTCTTTCACCCTACTTCGTCTCGTTTCGGTCTAATTCACCCTCCTTTGTCTTGTTTCGATCTCTTTCACCCACCTTCATCTCGTTTCGCTCTCTTTCACCCACCTTCATCTCGTTTCACTCTCTTTCACCCTCCTTCGTCTCGTTTCGGTCTCTTTCACCCTCCTTCGTCTCGTTCCACTCTCGTTCACCCTCCTTCGTCTCGTTTCGCTCTCTTTCACCCTCCTTCTTCTCGTTTTGCTGTCTTTCACTCTCCTTCGTCTCGTTTCGCTCTCTTTCACCTTTCTTCCTCTCGTTTCGCTCTCTTTCACCCACCTTCATCTCGTTTCACTCTCTTTCACCCACCTTCATCTCGTTTCACTCTCTTTCACCCTCCTTCACCTCGGGTAGATCTCTTTCACCCTCCTTCGCCTCGTTTCGCTCTCTTTCACCCTCCTTCGTCTCATTTCGCTCTCTTTCACCCTCCTTCGACTCGTTTCGCTCTCTTTGACCCTCCTTCATCTCGTTTCGCTCTCTTTCACCCTCCTACGTCTCGTTTCGCTCTCCTCCACCCTCCTTCATCTTGTTACGCTCTCTTTCACCCTCCTTCATCTCGTTTCACTATCTTTCACCCTCCTTCGTCTCGTTTCGATCTCTTTCACCATCCTTCCTCTCTTTTCGCTCTCTTTCACCCTCCATCGTCTCGTTTCACTTACTTTTACCCTCTTTCGTCTCGTTTCGCTCTCTTTTACCCTCCTTCATTGTGTTTCGCTCTCTTTCATGCTCCTTCGTCTCGCTTCGCCCTGTTTCACCCTCCTTCATCTCGTTTCGCCCTCTTTGACCCTACTTCATCTTGTTTCGCTCTCTTTGACTCTCCTTCATCTCGTTTAGCTCTCTTTCACCATCCTTCGTCTCGTTTCGCTCTGTTTCACACTCCTTCGACTTATTTTGCTCTCTTTCACCCTTCTTCGTCTCGTTTCGCTCTCTTTCACCCTCCTTCCTCTCGTTTCGCTCTCTTTCACCCTCCTTCGTCTCTTTTCGCTCTCTTTCACCCTCCTTCGTCTCGTTCCGCTCTCTTTAACCCTCCTTCGACTCCTTTCGCTCTCTTTCACCCTCCTTCGTCGCGTTTCGCTCTCTTTCACCCTCCTTCGTCTCCTTTCGCTCTCTTTCACCCTCCTTCGTCTCGTTTCGCTCTCTTTCACCCTTCTTTGTCTCGTTTCGCTCACTTTCACCCTCCTTCATCTCGTTTCGCTCTCTTTTACCCTCCTTTGTCTCGTTTCGCTCTCTTTCACCTTCCTTCTTCTCGTTTCTCTCTCTTTCACCCTCTTTGGTCTCGTTTCGCTCTCTTTCACCTTCCTTCGTCTCGTTTCACTCTCTTTCACCCTCCTTCGTCTCGTATCGCTCTCTTCCACCCTCCTTCATCTTGTTTCGCTCTCTTTCACCCTCCTTCGTCTCGTTCCACTTTCTTTCACCCTCCTTCGATTCCTTTCGCTCTCTTTCACCCTCCTTCGTCTCGTTTCGCTTTCTTTCACCCTCCTTCGTCTCTTTTCGCTCTCTTTCACCCTCCTTCATCTCGTTTTGCTCTCTTTCAACCTCCTTCCTCTCGTTTTGCTCTCTTTCACCCTCCTTCATCTCGTTTTGCTCTCTTTCAACCTCCTTCCTCTCGTTTCGCTCTCTTTCACCCTCCTTCGTCTCGTTTCGCTCTCTTTCGACCTCCTTCGTCTCGTTCCGCTCTCTTTCACCCTCCTTCGTCTCCTTTCGCTCTCTTTCATCCTCCTTCGTCTCGTTTCGCTCTCTTACACCCTTCTTTGTCTCGTTTCGCTCTCTTTCACTCTCCGTCGTCTCGTTTCACTCTCTTTCACCCTCCTTCCTCTCGTTTCGCTCTCTTTCACCCTCCTTCATCTCGTTTCGCTCTCTTTCACCCTCCTTCCTCTCTTTTCGCTCTCTTTCACCCTCCATCGTCTCGATTCGCCGTCTTTCACCCTCCTTCGTCTCGTTTCGCTCTCTTTCACCCTCCTTCATCTCGTTTCGCTCTCTTTCACCCTCCTTATTCTCGTTTTGCTCCCTTTCACCCTCCTTTGTCTCGTTTCTCTCTCGTTCACCCTCTTTGGTCTCGTTTCGCTCTCTTTCACCTTCCTTCGTCTCGTTTCACTCTCTTTCACCTTCCTTCGTATCGTTTCGCTATCTTCCACCCTCCTTCATTTCGTTTTGCTCTCTTTCACCCTCCTTCGTCTCGTTCCACTCTCGTTCACCCTCCTTCGTCTCGTTTCGCTCTCTTTCACCCTCCTTCTTCTCGTTTCGCTCTCTTTCACTCTCCTTCGTCTCGTTTCGCGCTCTTTCACCTTTCTTCCTCTCGTTTCGCACTCTTTCACCCACCTTCATCTCGTTTCACTCTCTTTCACCCTCCTTCGTCTCGGGTAGCTCTCTTTCACCCTCCTTCGCCTCTTTTCGCTCTCTTTCACCCTCCTTCGTCTCGTTTCGCTCTCTTTCACCCTCCTTCGTCTCGTTTCGCTCTCTTTGACCCTCCTTCATCTCGTTTCGCTCTCTTTCACCCTCCTTCGTCTCGTTTCGCTCTCTTCCACCCTCCTTCATCTTGTTACGCTCTCTTTCACCCTCCTTCGTCTCGTTTCGCTCTCTTTCACCCTCCTTCTTCTCGTTTCGTTCTCTTTCACCCTCCTTCGTCTCGTTCCGCTCTCTTTCACCCTCCTTCGACTCCTTTCGCTCTCTCTCACCCTCCTTCGTCTCGTTTCACTTTCTTTCACCCTACTTCGTCTCGTTTCGGTCTCTTTCACCCTCCTTTGTCTTGTTTCGCTCTCTTTCACCCACCTTCGTCTCGTTTCACTCTCTTTCACCCTCCTTTGTCTCGTTTCAGTCTCTTTCACCCTCCTTCGTCTCGTTCCACTCTCGTTCACCCTCCTTCGTCTCGTTTCGCTCTCTTTCACCCTCCTCCTTCTCGTTTCGCTCTCTTTCACTCTCCTTCGTCTCGTTTCGCTCTCTTTCACCTTTCTTCCTCTCGTTTCGCTCTCTTTCACCTTCCTTCGTCTCGTTTCGCTCTCTTCCACCCTCCTTCATTTCGTTTTGCTCTCTTTCACCCTCCTTCGTCTCGTTTCGCTCTCTTTCACCCTCATTCTTCTCGTTTCGCTCTCTTTCACCCTCCTTCGTCTCGTTTCACTCTCTTTCACCCTCCTTCGTCTCGTTTCGGTCTCTTTCACCCTCCTTTGTCTTGTTTCGCTCTCTTTCACCCACCATCATCTCGTTTCGCTCTCTTTCACCCTCCTTCGTCTCGTTTCACTCTCGTTCACCCTCCTTCGTCTCGTTCCACTCTCGTTTACCCTCCTTCATCTCGTTTCGCTCTCTCTCACCCTCCTTCTTCTTGTTTCGCTCTCTTTCACTCTCCTTCGTCTCGTTTCGCTCTCTTTCACCTTTCTTCCTCTCGTTTCGCTCTCTTTCACATACCTTCATCTCGTTTCACTCTCTTTCACCCTCCTTCGTCTCGTTTCGCCGTCTTTCACCCTCCTTCGTCTCGTTTCGCTCTCTTTCACCCTCCTTCATCTCGTTTCGCTCTCTTTCACCCTCCTTATTCTCGTTTTGCTCCCTTTCACCCTCCTTTGTCTCGTTTCACTCTCTTTCACCTTCCTTCGTCTCTTTCTCTCTCTTTCACCCTCTTTGGTCTCGTTTCGCTCTCTTTCACCTTCCTTCGTCTCGTTTCACTATCTTTCACCTTCCTTCGTCTCGTTTCGCTCTCTTCCACACTCCTTCATTTCGTTTTGCTCTCTT
The DNA here is from genome assembly GCF_047496885.1 of Scyliorhinus torazame. Lineage (NCBI taxonomy): Eukaryota > Metazoa > Chordata > Chondrichthyes > Carcharhiniformes > Scyliorhinidae > Scyliorhinus > Scyliorhinus torazame. The sequence continues at coordinate 172,481 of NC_092728.1, forward strand.
TCACCCTCCTTCATCTCGTTTCGCTCTATTTCACCCTCATTCTTCTCGTTTCGCTCTCTTTCACCCTTCTTCGTCTCGTTTCACTCTCTTTCACCCTCCTTCGTCTCGTTTCGGTCTCTTTCACCCTGCTTTGTCTTGTTTCGCTCTCTTTCACCCACCTTCATCTCGTTTCGCTCTCTTTCACCCTCCTTCGTCTCGTTTCACTCTCTTTCACTCTCCTTCGTCTCGTTTCGCTCTCTTTCACCTTTCTTCCTCTCGTTTCGCTCTCTTTCACCCACTTTCATCTCGTTTCACTCTCTTTCACCCTCCTTCGTCTCGGGTAGCTCTCTTTCCCCCTCCTTCTTCTCGTTTCGCTCTCTTTCAACCTCCTTCGTCTCGTTTCGCTCTCTTTCACCCTCCTTCGACTCGTTTCGCTCTCGTTCACCCTCCTTCGTCTCGTTTCGCTCTCTTCCACCCTCCTTCATCTTGTTCCGCTCTCTTTCACCCTCCTTCATCTCGTTTCGCTCTCTTTCACCCTCCTTCATCTCGTTTCGCTCTCTCTCGCCCTCCTTCTTCTCGTTTTGCTGTCTTTCACTCTCCTTCGTCTCGTTTCGCTCTCTTCCACCTTTCTTCCTCTCGTTTCGCTCTCTTTCACCCACCTTCATCTCGTTTCACTCTCTTTCACCCACCTTCATCTCGTTTCACTCTCTTTCACCCTCCTTCACCTCGGGTAGATCTCTTTCACCCTCCTTCGCCTCGTTTCGCTCTCTTTCACCCTCCTTCGTCTCGTTTCGCTCTCTTTCACCCTCCTTCGACTCGTTTCGCTCTCTTTGACCCTCCTTCATCTCGTTTCGCTCTCTTTCACCCTCCTACGTCTCGTTTCGCTCTCTTCCACCCTCCTTCATCTTGTTACGCTCTCTTTCACCCTCCTTCATCTCGTTTCACTATCTTTCACCCTCCTTCGTCTCGTTTCGATCTCTTTCACCATCCTTCCTCTCTTTTCGCTCTCTTTCACCCTCCATCGTCTCGTTTCACTTACTTTTACCCTCTTTCGTCTCGTTTCGCTCTCTTTTACCCTCCTTCATTGTGTTTCGCTCTCTTTCATGCTCCTTCGTCTCGCTTCGCCCTGTTTCACCCTCCTTCATCTCGTTTCGCCCTCTTTGACCCTACTTCATCTTGTTTCGCTCTCTTTGACTCTCCTTCATCTCGTTTAGCTCTCTTTCACCCTCCTTCGTCTCGTTTCGCTCTGTTTCACACTCCTTCGACTTATTTTGCTCTCTTTCACCCTTCTTCGTCTCGTTTCGCTCTCTTTCGCCCTCCTTCCTCTCGTTTCGCTCTCTTTCACCCTCCTTCGTCTCTTTTCGCTCTCTTTCACCCTCCTTCGTCTCGTTCCGCTCTCTTTAACCCTCCTTCGACTCCTTTCGCTCTCTTTCACCCTCCTTCGTCGCGTTTCGCTCTCTTTCACCCTCCTTCGTCTCCTTTCGCTCTCTTTCACCCTCCTTCATCTCGTTTCGCTCTCTTTCACCCTTCTTTGTCTCGTTTCGCTCACTTTCACCCTCCTTCATCTCGTTTCGCTCTCTTTTACCCTCCTTTGTCTCGTTTCGCTCTCTTTCACCTTCCTTCTTCTCGTTTCTCTCTCTTTCACCCTCTTTGGTCTCGTTTCGCTCTCTTTCACCTTCCTTCGTCTCGTTTCACTCTCTTTCACCCTCCTTCGTCTCGTATCGCTCTCTTCCACCCTCCTTCATCTTGTTTCGCTCTCTTTCGCCCTCCTTCGTCTCGTTCCACTTTCTTTCACCCTCCTTCGATTCCTTTCGCTCTCTTTCACCCTCCTTCGTCTCGTTTCGCTTTCTTTCACCCTCCTTCGTCTCTTTTCGCTCTCTTTCACCCTCCTTCATCTCGTTTTGCTCTCTTTCAACCTCCTTCCTCTCGTTTTGCTCTCTTTCACCCTCCTTCATCTCGTTTTGCTCTCTTTCAACCTCCTTCCTCTCGTTTCGCTCTCTTTCACCCTCCTTCGTCTCGTTTCGCTCTCTTTCGACCTCCTTCGTCTCGTTCCGCTCTCTTTCACCCTCCTTCGTCTCCTTTCGCTCTCTTTCATCCTCCTTCGTCTCGTTTCGCTCTCTTACACCCTTCTTTGTCTCGTTTCGCTCTCTTTCACTCTCCGTCGTCTCGTTTCACTCTCTTTCACCCTCCTTCCTCTCGTTTCGCTCTCTTTCACCCTCCTTCATCTCGTTTCGCTCTCTTTCACCCTCCTTCCTCTCTTTTCGCTCTCTTTCACCCTCCATCGTCTCGATTCGCCGTCTTTCACCCTCCTTCGTCTCGTTTCGCTCTCTTTCACCCTCCTTCATCTCGTTTCGCTCTCTTTCACCCTCCTTATTCTCGTTTTGCTCCCTTTCACCCTCCTTTGTCTCGTTTCTCTCTCGTTCACCCTCTTTGGTCTCGTTTCGCTCTCTTTCACCTTCCTTCGTCTCGTTTCACTCTCTTTCACCTTCCTTCGTATCGTTTCGCTATCTTCCACCCTCCTTCATTTCGTTTTGCTCTCTTTCACCCTCCTTCGTCTCGTTCCACTCTCGTTCACCCTCCTTCGTCTCGTTTCGCTCTCTTTCACCCTCCTTCTTCTCGTTTCGCTCTCTTTCACTCTCCTTCGTCTCGTTTCGCGCTCTTTCACCTTTCTTCCTCTCGTTTCGCACTCTTTCACCCACCTTCATCTCGTTTCACTCTCTTTCACCCTCCTTCGTCTCGGGTAGCTCTCTTTCACCCTCCTTCGCCTCTTTTCGCTCTCTTTCACCCTCCTTCGTCTCGTTTCGCTCTCTTTCACCCTCCTTCGTCTCGTTTCGCTCTCTTTGACCCTCCTTCATCTCGTTTCGCTCTCTTTCACCCTCCTTCGTCTCGTTTCGCTCTCTTCCACCCTCCTTCATCTTGTTACGCTCTCTTTCACCCTCCTTCGTCTCGTTTCGCTCTCTTTCACCCTCCTTCTTCTCGTTTCGTTCTCTTTCACCCTCCTTCGTCTCGTTCCGCTCTCTTTCACCCTCCTTCGACTCCTTTCGCTCTCTCTCACCCTCCTTCGTCTCGTTTCACTTTCTTTCACCCTACTTCGTCTCGTTTCGGTCTCTTTCACCCTCCTTTGTCTTGTTTCGATCTCTTTCACCCACCTTCATCTCGTTTCGCTCTCTTTCACCCACCTTCGTCTCGTTTCACTCTCTTTCACCCTCCTTTGTCTCGTTTCAGTCTCTTTCACCCTCCTTCGTCTCGTTCCACTCTCGTTCACCCTCCTTCGTCTCGTTTCGCTCTCTTTCACCCTCCTCCTTCTCGTTTCGCTCTCTTTCACTCTCCTTCGTCTCGTTTCGCTCTCTTTCACCTTTCTTCCTCTCGTTTCGCTCTCTTTCACCTTCCTTCGTCTCGTTTCGCTCTCTTCCACCCTCCTTCATTTCGTTTTGCTCTCTTTCACCCTCCTTCGTCTCGTTTCGCTCTCTTTCACCCTCATTCTTCTCGTTTCGCTCTCTTTCACCCTCCTTCGTCTCGTTTCACTCTCTTTCACCCTCCTTCGTCTCGTTTCGGTCTCTTTCACCCTCCTTTGTCTTGTTTCGCTCTCTTTCACCCACCTTCATCTCGTTTCGCTCTCTTTCACCCTCCTTCGTCTCGTTTCACTCTCGTTCACCCTCCTTCGTCTCGTTCCACTCTCGTTTACCCTCCTTCATCTCGTTTCGCTCTCTCTCACCCTCCTTCTTCTTGTTTCGCTCTCTTTCACTCTCCTTCGTCTCGTTTCGCTCTCTTTCACCTTTCTTCCTCTCGTTTCGCTCTCTTTCACATACCTTCATCTCGTTTCACTCTCTTTCACCCTCCTTCGTCTCGTTTCGCCGTCTTTCACCCTCCTTCGTCTCGTTTCGCTCTCTTTCACCCTCCTTCATCTCGTTTCGCTCTCTTTCACCCTCCTTATTCTCGTTTTGCTCCCTTTCACCCTCCTTTGTCTCGTTTCACTCTCTTTCACCTTCCTTCGTCTCTTTCTCTCTCTTTCACCCTCTTTGGTCTCGTTTCGCTCTCTTTCACCTTCCTTCGTCTCGTTTCACTATCTTTCACCTTCCTTCGTCTCGTTTCGCTCTCTTCCACACTCCATCATTTCGTTTTGCTCTCTTTCACCCTCCTTCATCTCGTTTCGCTCTATTTCACCCTCATTCTTCTCGTTTCGCTCTCTTTCACCCTTCTTCGTCTCGTTTCACTCTCTTTCACCCTCCTTCGTCTCGTTTCGGTCTCTTTCACCCTGCTTTGTCTTGTTTCGCTCTCTTTCACCCACCTTCATCTCGTTTCGCTCTCTTTCACCCTCCTTCGTCTCGTTTCACTCTCTTTCACTCTCCTTCGTCTCGTTTCGCTCTCTTTCACCTTTCTTCCTCTCGTTTCGCTCTCTTTCACCCACTTTCATCTCGTTTCACTCTCTTTCACCCTCCTTCGTCTCGGGTAGCTCTCTTTCACCCTCCTTCTTCTCGTTTCGCTCTCTTTCAACCTCCTTCGTCTCGTTTCGCTCTCTTTCACCCTCCTTCGACTCGTTTCGCTCTCGTTCACCCTCCTTCGTCTCGTTTCGCTCTCTTCCACCCTCCTTCATCTTGTTCCGCTCTCTTTCACCCTCCTTCATCTCGTTTCGCTCTCTTTCACCCTCCTTCTTCTCGTTTCGTTCTCTTTCACCCTCCTTCGTCTCGTTCCGCTCTCTTTCACCCTCCTTCGACTCCTTTCGCTCTCTCTCGCCCTCCTTCGTCTCGTTTCGCTTTCTTTCACCCTACTTCGTCTCGTTTCGGTCTCTTTCACCCTCCTTTGTCTTGTTGCGATCTCTTTCACCCACCTTCATCTCGTTTCGCTCTCTTTCACCCTCGTTCGTCTCGTTTCACTCTCTTTCACTCTCCTTCGTCTCGTTTCGCTCTCTTTCACCTTTCTTCAACTCGTTTCGCTCTCTTTCACCCACCTTCATCTCGTTTCACTCTCTTTCTCCTCCTTCGTCTCGGGTAGCTCTCTTTCACCCTCCTTCGCCTCGTTTCGCTCTCTTTCACCCTCCTTCGTCTCTTTCTCTCTCTTTCACCCTCTTTGGTCTCGTTTCGCTCTCTTTCACCTTCCTTCGTCTCGTTTCACTCTCTTTCACCTTCCTTCGTCTCGTTTCGCTCTCTTCCACCCTCCTTCATTTCGTTTTGCTCTCTTTCACCCTCCTTCATCTCGTTTCGCTCTATTTCACCCTCATTCTTCTCGTTTCGCTCTCTTTCACCCTCCTTCGTCTCGTTTCACTCTCTTTCACCCTCCTTCGTCTCGTTTCGGTCTCTTTCACCCTCCTTTGTCTTGTTTCGCTCTCTTTCACCCACCTTCATCTCGTTTCGCTCTCTTTCACCCTCCTTCGTCTCGTTTCACTCTCTTTCACCCTCCTTCGTCTCGTTCCACTCTCGTTCACCCTCCTTCGTCTCGTTTCGCTCTCACTCACCCTCCTTCTTCTCGTTTCGCTCTCTTTCACTCTCCTTCGTCTCGTTTCGCTCTCTTTCACCTTTCTTCCTCTCGTTTCGCTCTCTTTCACCCACTTTCATCTCGTTTCACTCTCTTTCACCCTCCTTCGTCTCGGGTAGCTCTCTTTCACCCTCCTTCGCCTCGTGTCGCTCTCTTTCAACCTCCTTCGTCTCGTTTCGCTCTCTTTCACCCTCCTTCGTCTCGTTTCGCTCTCGTTCACCCTCCTTCGTCTCGTTTCGCTCTCTTCCACCCTCCTTCATCTTGTCACGCTCTCTTTCACCCTCCTTCATCTCGTATCGCTCTCTTTCACCCTTCTTCTCGTTTCGTTCTATTTCACCCTCCTTCGTCTCGATCCACTCTCTTTCACCCTCCTTTGACTCCTTTCGCTCTCTCTCGCCCTCCTTCGTCTCGTTTCGCTTTCTTTCACCCTACTTCGTCTCGTTTCGGTCTCTTTCACCCTCCTTTGTCTTGTTGCGATCTCTTTCACCCACCTTCATCTCGTTTCGCTCTCTCTCACCCTCCTTCTTCTCGTTTCGCTCTCTTTCACACTCCTTCGTCTCGTTTCGCTCTCTTTCACCTTTCTTCCTCTCGTTTCGCTCTCTTTCACCCACCTTCATCTCGTTTCACTCTCTTTCTCCTCCTTCGTCTCGGGTAGCTCTCTTTCACCCTCCTTCGCCTCGTTTCGCTCTCTTTCACCCTCCTTCGTTTCGTTTCACTCTCTTTCACCCTCCTTCGTCTCGTTTCGCTCTCTTTCACCCTCCTTCATCTCGTTTCGTTCTCTTTCACCCTCCTTCGTCTCGTTTCGCTCTCTTCCACCCTCCTTCATCTTGTTACGGTCTCTTTCAGCCTCCTTCGTCTCGTTTCGCTCTCTTTCACCCTCCTTCTTCTCGTTTCGCTCTCTTTCACCTTTCTTCCTCTCGTTTCGCTCTCTTTCACATACCTTCATCTCGTTTCACTCTCTTTCACCCTCCTTCGTCTCGTTTCGCCGTCTTTCACCCTCCTTCGTCTCGTTTTGCTCTCTTTCACCCTCCTTCATCTCGTTTCGCTCTCTTTCACCCTCCTTATTCTCGTTTTGCTCCCTTTCACCCTCCTTTGTCTCGTTTCACTCTCTTTCACCTTCCTTCGTCTCTTTCTCTCTCTTTCACCCTCTTTGGTCTCGTTTCGCTCTCTTTCACCTTCCTTCGTCTCGTTTCACTCTCTTTCACCTTCCTTCGTCTCGTTTCGCTCTCTTCCACCCTCCTTCATTTCGTTTTGCTCTCTTTCACACTCCTTCATCTCGTTTCGCTCTATTTCACCCTCATTCTTCTCGTTTCGCTCTCTTTCACCCTCCTTCGTCTCGTTTCACTCTCTTTCACCCTCCTTCGTCTCGTTTCGGTCTCTTTCACCCTGCTTTGTCTTGTTTCGCTCTCTTTCACCCACCTTCATCTCGTTTCGCTCTCTTTCACCCTCCTTCGTCTCGTTTCACTCTCTTTCACCCTCCTTCGTCTCGTTCCACTCTCGTTCACCCTCCTTCGTCTCGTTTCGCTCTCTCGCACCCTCCTTCTTCTCGTTTCGCTCTCTTTCACTCTCCTTCGTCTCGTTTCGCTCTCTTTCACCTTTCTTCCTCTCGTTTCGCTCTCTTTCACCCACTTTCATCTCGTTTCACTATCTTTCACCCTCCTTCGTCTCGGGTAGCTCTCTTTCACCCTCCTTCGCCTCGTATCGCTCTCTTTCAACGTCCTTCGTCTCGTTTCGCTCTCTTTCACCCTCCTTCGACTCGTTTCGCTCTCGTTCACCCTCTTTCGTCTCGTTTCGCTCTCTTCCACCCTCCTTCATCTTGTTACGCTCTCTTTCACCCTCCTTCATCTCGTTTCGCTCTCTTTCACCCTCCTTCTTCTCGTTTCGTTCTCTTTCACCCTCCTTCGTCTCGTTCCGCTCTCTTTCACCCTCCTTCGACTCCTTTCGCTCTCTCTCGCCCTCCTTCGTCTCGTTTCGCTTTCTTTCACCCTACTTCGTCTCGTTTCAGTCTCTTTCACCCTCCTTTGTCTTGTTGCGATCTCTTTCACCCACCTTCATCTCGTTTCGCTCTCTTTCACCCTCCTTCGTCTCGTTTCACTCTCTTTCACTCTCCTTCGTCTCGTTTCGCTCTCTTTCACCTTTCTTCCACTCGTTTCGCTCTCTTTCACCCACCTTCATCTCGTTTCACTCTCTTTCTCCTCCTTCGTCTCGGGTAGCTCTCTTTCACCCTCCTTCGCCTCGTTTCGCTCTCTTTCACCCTCCTTCGTCTCTTTCTCTCTCTTTCACCCTCTTTGGTCTCGTTTCACTCTCTTTCACCTTCCTTCGTCTCGTTTCACTCTCTTTCACCTTCCTTCGTCTCGTTTCGCTCTCTTCCACCCTCCTTCATTTCGTTTTGCTCTCTTTCACCCTCCTTCATCTCGTTTCGCTCTATTTCACCCTCATTCTTCTCGTTTCGCTCTCTTTCACCCTCCTTCGTCTCGTTTCACTCTCTTTCACCCTCCTTCGTCTCGTTTCGGTCTCTTTCACCCTGCTTTGTCTTGTTTCGCTCTCTTTCACCCACCTTCATCTCGTTTCGCTCTCTTTCACCCTCCTTCGTCTCGTTTCACTCTCTTTCACCCTCCTTCGTCTCGTTCCACTCTCGTTCACCCTCCTTCGACTCGTTTCGCTCTCTCTCACCCTCCTTCTTCTCGTTTCGCTCTCTTTCACTCTCCTTCGTCTCGTTTCGCTCTCTTTCACCTTTCTTCCTCTCGTTTCGCTCTCTTTCACCCACTTTCATCTCGTTTCACTCTCTTTCACCCTCCTTCGTCTCGGGTAGCTCTCTTTCACCCTCCTTCGCCTCGTGTCGCTCTCTTTCAACCTCCTTCGTCTCGTTTCGCTCTCTTTCACCCTCCTTCGTCTCGTTTCGCTCTCGTTCACCCTCCTTCGTCTCGTTTCGCTCTCTTCCACCCTCCTTCATCTTGTTACGCTCTCTTTCACCCTCCTTCATCTCGTTTCGCTCTCTTTCACCCTCCTTCTTCTCGTTTCGTTCTATTTCACCCTCCTTCGTCTCGTTCCGCTCTCTTTCACCCTCCTTTGACTCCTTTCGCTCTCTCTCGCCCTCATTCGTCTCGTTTCGCTTTCTTTCACCCTACTTCGTCTCGTTTCGGTCTCTTTCACCCTGCTTTGTCTTGTTTCGCTCTCTTTCACCCACCTTCATCTCGTTTCGCTCTCTTTCACCCTCCTTCGTCTCGTTTCACTCTCTTTCACTCTCCTTCGTCTCGTTTCGCTCTCTTTCACCTTTCTTCCTCTCGTTTCGCTCTCTTTCACCCACTTTCATCTCGTTTCACTCTCTTTCACCCTCCTTCGTCTCGGGTAGCTCTCTTTCACCCTCCTTCACCTCGTATCGCTCTCTTTCAACCTCCTTCGTCTCGTTTCGCTCTCTTTCACCCTCCTTCGACTCGTTTCGCTCTCGTTCACCCTCCTTCGTCTCGTTTCGCTCTCTTCCACCCTCCTTCATCTTGTTCCGCTCTCTTTCACCCTCCTTCATCTCGTTTCGCTCTCTTTCACCCTCCTTCTTCTCGTTTCGTTCTCTTTCACCCTCCTTCGTCTCGTTCCGCTCTCTTCCACCCTCCTTCGACTCCTTTCGCTCTCTCTCGCCCTCCTTCGTCTCGTTTCGCTCTCTTTCACCCTCCTTCGTTTCGTTTCACTCTCTCTCACCCTCCTTCTTCTCGTTTCGCTCTCTTTCACTCTCCTTCGTCTCGTTTCGCTCTCTTTCACCTTTCTTCCTCTCGTTTCACTCTCTTTCACATACCTTCATCTCGTTTCACTCTCTTTCACCCTCCTTCGTCTCGTTTCGCCGTCTTTCACCCTCCTTCGTCTCGTTTCGCTCTCTTTCACCCTCCTTCATCTCGGTTCGCTCTCTTTCACCCTCCTTCGTCTCGGGTAGCTCTCTTTCACCCTCCTTCACCTCGTATCGCTCTCTTTCAACCTCCTTCGTCTCGTTTCGCTCTCTTTCACCCTCCTTCGACTCGTTTCACTCTCGTTCACCCTCCTTCGTCTCGTTTCGCTCTCTTCCACCCTCCTTCATCTTGTTCCGCTCTCTTTCACCCTCCTTCATCTCGTTTCGCTCTCTTTCACCCTCCTTCTTCTCGTTTCGTTCTCTTTCACCCTCCTTCGTCTCGTTCCGCTCTCTTTCACCCTCCTTCGACTCCTTTCGCTCTCTCTCGCCCTCCTTCGTCTCGTTTCGCTTTCTTTCACCCTACTTCGTCTCGTTTCGGTCTCTTTCACCCTCCTTTGTCTTGTTGCGATCTCTTTCACCCACCTTCATCTCGTTTCGCTCTCTTTCACCCTCGTTCGTCTCGTTTCACTCTCTTTCACTCTCCTTCGTCTCGTTTCGCTCTCTTTCACCTTTCTTCCATTCGTTTCGCTCTCTTTCACCCACCTTCATCTCGTTTCACTCTCTTTCTCC